>NW_003299087.1:587389-592956 GCF_000151645.1 Tuber melanosporum | reverse complement strand
AATCTCTGGTCTCCAACACCCCCCTCTGGCTTCCTACAGGGCCCACGTGTCATCATATATATTAATCTCAGTTGCGTCCTGTGACTATATTACTACAGAATTGAAGGTGATAGAATAACACCATATACGTCGTTGCCATCTGTCTGACCAGATCCTGTTCACAGGATATATGAGAAGGGCCCTTCGGCTAGGTCTGGGAAGTGGAACGGAGTAATTCCATCAACTACTCAGAGAGTTACCTCGCTTCAAAGACATGACACCTTTGGCATGGGCCGTAAGTAACGGGATGATTTCGCTCAAAGAGATGGTATCAAATGGTAAAGGATCTCTACTAGAGACCAATACATTTACATCCACCAGAAGAGTCTAGAACTCCAAAAGACACTATCAAAGAAGCCAACAAACTTCACAGAGTATTGCAACTGGGTTTCGGAATATGTTGTAGCCATGGGGTGATTCTCAATACTACAATGGTAACTGAAACCTACTACCCAGAGAGCAACCAAGGATTGCTGACCTAGGGATTAATTACCAATCTGGTGGAATAGCTTCCTGCGAGTTAATAGGAAGTCATCCAGAGAAAATCTATGGGTTGGGTATGGAGTTACAAAGGATCGAAGTCAGATGACCTACAATAGTTGTAATGACGACCACCTTTGCAGATATAGCCATGGATAAAACTGATCATTTTATCAATGGCAAAGACAATTGGAGCCAACTCAGTTCGACTTAAGAACTAGGCTATAAGTCTAAAGACTCTGCTAATCGGGATATTACTATTGGAGACAGCACATTTCCTAAGAAGAAATATCGTAATTACTGAAGAGGGTATGATGGTTTTCAGGATCCACAGGTGTTTGCACCTTGGAAGAAAACTCGACATTGTGAATTACGATTGCAGAAGTACATAGTTATATGATAAATAGATGTAGTCCGCGAACACTCAGACGCGGAATATAAATATTGAAGTGCCTCCCAAGCTTTAGACATCATCAAGCAATGGAGAAGAGACCTCAACAATATAATATTGTTTTTACAATTCTACCCTACTTTAACTATTTTACTTCGCTCCTAGTAGTCATAAACGAAACGAGCCAAGTCCAAGCCTTCCTAGACAATCTCCGTCTACAGAAATGAATCTCGATTGGCTTAGACAACCTTGAAGTCTATCAATTTGTCTCCGCTTAACACCAACTTATTGTATTGTGCTTTGCTTTCTCCTCTTGTTCCTTAAGTTCTTCATCTATTACCTCCATGAACAAGTATTCGGGGCTTGTTGGTGTGATGTATCTGGGGCTATTGCCCCCTCCCTTGTGTAGTTGTAAGGGCTTGAGACTATTTCTCTTGTCTTTATCATTGAATGGGATCATCACCTGGGCCAGAATTGCCTAGGTATTGCTGGTGGAAGGTTGAGAGGGCATCTTGTGCATTTTCAAAGTTGTGTGCATAAAAGCAAGCTTTATCGTATTCAGGTGAATAACTGGTCCACTTGGCTCTGTATTGGAGGTGACTATGGAAGAAGCGGGAATCAATTATTTTGTCAAGTTCACATTCTGGTTCTCCCTTAAGTTCTATTGGAGGAGGAGGAATAATTGTTTATGAGTGAAACTTGTTGTTATTGTGTAGTTCAAGGAGTGATATGTGGAATATATTGTATATTCGCATTAAGCAAGGAAGATTGAGCATGTACACTCAGTTGCCTACTTTTTCCACTATCTGAAACAGTCTAACTTTCTTGTAGTCTAATTTCTTTGATGACCATGTTATATGGATATTTTGTAGTAGCAATCACACCATATCTCTAGGCTGTATGTTCGGATTGAGCCTCTGGTATTTTTTGTATTGTTCATTCCGCCTTTATTGTGCTTGACTCATTTTGTATTGTAATATTTCATGTAGTTTTTCTATATTTATTTTGTCTATTATTATGCCATGAATCATATTATTTGTAGCCTGACTTTGTGGATATTGTCCGTAATTTGGAAAGAATGGTGTCATGTCTATTGTTTTTTTTTCCTGTTGTTGTATGTGAACTCAGTCATTGATAACATCTTATTTCAATCCTCTTGCTGATAATTGACATAGGCACGTAAATATTGCTTGAGTATTGCATTTATCCATTCCATTTGTCTATTATTTGGGTGGTGAAATGTAGTACTCAGCCAATTTTGTATCCCCATTTCTCCAGTTACTTTTTTCCATAATCCTGATGTGAACAGTGTTTCTTAATCGGTAATGATATTCTTCGGAATGCTGTGCAGTTGAAAAACCTCTCGGAAGAATGTCTATATGAAATCTCCTGTATTCATATTCTTTTTGAATGGAATGAAATGACTCATGTTGGTCAAGCGATCCACCACGACCAGGATGCTGTCATATCCTGCTAATAGAGGTAGGTCTATGAAAAAATCCCTAGTCATTGTTTTCCAAGGTCGTTTGGGAATCTCATTTGATTTTAGTAATCTATAAGATGAGTGTTTAGCCATTTTTATCCATTGACATATGTTGTAATTTTTGATATATCTTTGGACATCCTCATGCAATCTTGGCCAGTAGAAGAAAATAACCTCATGATGAATTCCGTAGTTTTAGCTGTTCCTCTGTGTCCTACTATTGGAATATCCTAATGTTGTCTTATAATACTCGTCCTTATTTATTCTTCCTCCACGATCTACTGTTTTCTGTTATACCACATGTTTTTATCCTTCCATTGGCATAAACTCAGAGCAATCTCTTTCATCTCCTTTTTTCCTTTCTTCAATACTTTTCTTATTTCCTGAATTGTTTTGTCATCTTTATTCTTTATTTACCTTCTGGATTCCTTTTTCCTTTGTTGATGTGAATTCAATAACTTCTATTACATTGAAGGAAGCTTTTGGTAATAGTGTTCGTATTTTCTGTTTGATCCTTTAGTTTTCTTTTGTTTGTAGTTTGTCACTTGCGATTCTTGTAAGAGCATCTGGCTTTCTGCTTCCTTTTCGTGGTTGATATTTGATCTTGAAATTGGATTTACTGAAGTATTCCATCCATCTTATCTGGCGATTGTTCAATTGCTTCGTGGTTATGAGTGAGACGAGATTCTTGTGATCTGTGAGGACTTGAACTTGATGGTCGTTGTTCAGGACGTATCTCCTCTATTCCTTCAATGCCTGAACTAATGATAATAGTTTCTTATTGAAAACATTGTAGTTACATTCCACAGGAGTCATTGACTTGGATGGATAAGATACAGGCCTTGATTTTCTGTCTTCGCATTATTGGAATAGTATGCTAGAGTATAAATATTTTGAGGCACCCATTTTGATCATTGTCTTTTGGTTTGGGTTGAAATGGACCACTATTGGTGCCGATAGCAGATGCATCCTCATAGCATCATATGCTTTCTGTTTTGTTTCTCCCTATTCCCCTTTTTTGTCTTTCTTGGTTAGGTTCTATAGTGGTTTGGAAAGCCTGCTAAACCCTTCTATGAACTTCTAATAGAAGTTGCTAAATTCTATGAAGCACTGTACATTTATTTTGTTATTAGGCTTTACCCAGTCCTATATGGCTGTGGTTTTGACTGGGTTGACTTTGACTCTGCTCCGATTGATAATAAATCTGAGGTGTTCAGTTTCTTCCTTATGGAATTCGCATTTCGTTGGTTTGATTTTCATTCCTGATTCTTATATTGCAGCTATGATGTTACTGACATCCTTCTCATGTTGTTGCATGTTTTCTGAATAGATAAGTATATTGTTTAGGTAAATAATGCAACATATGTTAAGGTACTTCTTGAGTACTTTGTTGATTTATTGTTGGAATAAACCCAGTACATTGGTTACCCCAAAGGGCATGACCAGGTATTCGAACATTTCATATCTTGGGATGAATATCATTTTCCATTTGTCTCTTATCTTAATTTGGATATTATGGTATGTGTCCTTAATGTTGAGTTTGGTGAAGTATTTTGCTGATTATAATCTGTCCAATGCTTCTCCTATCAAGGGTAACAGATATTCTTCTTGGTAACTGAATTGAGTTCTCTGTAGTTGATACAGAGTCTAATCTTTCCATTCTTACTCTTGACGAATAGTATAGGAGATCCTCCTAATGCGATGGAGTCTCTAATCTATTCTGTTTTTATGCTTTGCTTGATATTGGTTCTGAGTTCTTTGAGCTCTGCCTCTCCTAGTGGGTATAGCTTCTTGTAGAGAATTCTTTTGATTTTCACCTTTTTGTGTCCTTGTCCAGCTGAATCCCATGGTCAATTCCTGGTCTTCTGGGTAGTAGCCCTGTAGCTTCCTCTTCCTGGAATTGATTCGTGAATTGATGGTATTCTTTTGGAACCAATTCTTTCTATCTCTTTTTTCTTTGGTATTTCCTATCTTGGATTGCTAGCTTGGTGCTGATGTTGATTTTTGCTCGGACAGTTTTTTCATCTTCATATGTCCATTTGAGAACTCCAGTGATATTTCCTCTTCGATAGTACTGTCCGAAGGCCTGTGCTGTGATATCTTTGATCTCGATCCTTATTGTTATATTAGATTAAATTTGGTTTGTAATTCGAAATCCAGTGTCTCCTGTTGTAGTATCTTCCAGTTGAACCACTTTTTGCAATTCTTCATCAATGATCTTTTCAATGATCAATTGTGTGATTCGATTACCTTTCTGGATTTGTAATTTCCATTTGCCAGGTTGGCCAGGACCACTTTAATTTCACCTGTATTGTCAGCGTTGATTATCCCAGCCTTGGTCATGGGTCGATGTCTGACCGCTAGACCACTGCGGGATACTATCCATCCATAGGTGCCATCTGGTAATCCAATAGCTATTCCTGTTGCTATTATTGCCTCTCTATTAGCTGGTATCTTGGTCCTCTTATTGGCATACAAGTCTTGTACTACTGCCCTTTTAGAATCCTTGGTAGGCACCTTTGCCTCTTGATCCAGTTTTGTTATCAGAACTCTTTGGTCTTGTCCTATCTCAGCAAACTTTATATACAATGTTTCTTCTTTAGCTTCTCGAATTGGTATTGCGTAGACCACTAGTGAGCAATTGAGACATTGTGTTGCATATCGTTTGCTGGTCAAGGTCATCTTGTTCTCTTTTCAGTCGATCGTTGAAATGTGTCTTCATAACTATGGTGTCCCTAGGACTATTTCATAGTTCTTGAAATCTGCTGCCTAGAAGGTTGCCATTTCTCTATAGCTGTCAATGTTAATAGGTTCTTCCGCAGTATGAGTTACAGGACCCATTGTGCTTGGCGTCCGATCCGCTGAGTAGACATGTCATTCTTGCTTCACTTTCTTAGTGTAGAGGCCGTATTTGTCACAGATTTCCTTGTTTATGAAATCCTCGGTAGCCCCCGAGTCAATCATTGCATATATTGTTGTTTCTTCCTGCTTTTTGTTATATATCTTTGTCTTGATCATCATATGATCTCTGTCTTCTACTCCTTATTATGTGTGTAGTGCTCTATAGTAGTTCGCTAACTTGATACGTTTTCCAGGTCTGCATCTTATGTCTCCCAGACTACCGTTTACTGGGAACGTCACAGTTGGCCGTACTGTCAGTGAAGAGTCCACCCA
>NW_003299087.1:585720-586982 GCF_000151645.1 Tuber melanosporum | reverse complement strand
TAAGCAGAGTTTTCCATTTATCCTTCTCGCATATTCCTCCCTGGATACATTTAAAGCTAGTCCTACTCTTACTTTGTCCAATTCCATTGGCACGTCTGGCGACAATACGCTGCCCTTGCTTTGAGTTACTTGTGATCAGAATGTCATATCCACGTTGCTGGATGATTTGACAATTCTGTGTGCTATGGTGCTCTCTGAGTTGTTTTGAACCATTGCTAGTCTGCTTCCCTTATTGATGACCCATCTTGCGAACCTTTCCAATGTCGTAAATACTAAGTCAGAATTTTCCCATGCTGCTCGTAGTTGTTCACTACAGTTTCTTAATAGGATATTGTAGAGGGTGGCATTGTCAAATTCAGCCTCATATTCAAGTTGTTGACATTTGTTCCAGTATGCTGAAAACATTTACTTTCTTCGTTGGAGGTTTTCTAATTTTCATCTTGCTATTTCTTTGGTGTTGGGAGCACCAAATTGTTCGAAAAGGATTGTCTTGAATTCATCATAAATGACCCAGTTCTTCTGCTTCTGTCCAACTTGGAAGGGCCTAATCGATTGTCCTACGAGTCTCCTTAATTGTGATTTCACAAAATGAATATTGATATCATCATGTTGTTCTCTGTATCCTTTGACTGTGAAATATTCTTTGTATTGGGCTAGGAATATTCGTAGTTTGTCTTGGGCTTCTTCGTATGTGTCTGGTTCCTTCCCTTTTAGTCTTTGGACATTTCCTTGTCCTATTAACATATTTTGTGTTACCATTATGAATGACTAAAACTGACTTTCTGTCATGCATAAGAGATGGGTTCCTAGTGCTGGAGCAGCCATGGCTGGTAGCGCTGGTACTGCTGATCTACACATTCATCTTAGTTGGGGGGTTCCTACAGGTGAGCTATCAACTGGTGATCTGTTTTCTGGTATTACTGGACTTGCTATGCATGAGGGCTCTACTGAAATGTGATCTAGGGTGTCGCTAAATTTCCTTAGATTAAGGTTTTAATTGTTAATGTTGATATCTCCTTTTCTATCTGGGTTGAAGAAAGTAGCCTTGTATTGTTTGGTATCACTCTAGCTAATCCTTAGTAATATAACGATCCCTCTTCAGATCATTTGTTCTTGGCGATGGGGAACGATATTTCTCTTCTTCTTTCTTCATATTACCTTACGATAGCACTAGGCCTCTACCTACATTACCGATAGTACAAGCCCTTTGTATTGATCCGGTCCTCGTCCAAGCCGCGGAGTCAGAGCTCAATTGTTAGATT
>NW_003299087.1:502232-584338 GCF_000151645.1 Tuber melanosporum | reverse complement strand
TCCATACTTTCTGGCTATAGGACTTGAAGTACAAGCCCTTTGTATTCTACTGGGAACTCCTATCGTAAGCTTTCTCTAACTCTCTTTTTTGAAGAGTATTCTTATCGTAGTAGCAATAAAGATGGTAATAATGATACAAAGTGTAAAGGTATTTTATATTTGTTAAACTAATAAGTAGGGAAAGTACTTAGAATTCAATCTAATTTTATTTATACTAGTACCACCTACACTAGCATACAACTAGTCTTCCCCGCATCCCATAAAATAAACTATCTAAAATACACTACTGTGGACTTATTCCGCCTTGTAAATGGCCCTCCCAAGCATAAATCCAAAAATCACTTCCTTCTGTGGGCTCACAGGTGCTCATAACAACTAGCGCTACCCTGGATTTACACGTCTTCCCACCTCACCGCTCAACTACTACCTTATACACATACCCCTATCTGCCTCCAACACAGTTTATTCTACATACACAACAAGAAAACATACAGTCTATCTCAACACTCCTCTATCCTCTTGTAATGCAAACCTAAATCAAGATATCCCTCAGCAAAAACAAAACTACAAAAAAGACAATCAGGTTTCTTTAACATCTCGTTTACTCTTGCCTAGCTTACTACCACCGAAGTTCATGTTGTGAGATCCAACTCATCCTATTGCTGATGCTGAGAGTACCAAAACTGGTTGTGGCATACCTGGAGATACCGAGGCTGTTTTCTAAAACGTTTAGCAAAAGTCACATGCTTTTGAGTAGCCATGGCAGAAATGACAGTTCAGCAGCGTGAGCAGTCATATTGTGGTTGGTTAGGCAAGAAGAACTACTTCTTTGGCAAGGTTATGGCACCTGGTAAAACACACCCACTGCTATCATGTTTGCTCTTTCACTGGGCACAAGTAGTTGGATCTCCTACCGTCACTAACTGGCCATCCCTTTCCACTATCAGTATGGCATTGAAGGAGTTATCTGCTGTGACCAATTCTCCATCCACCATCTTAACATGATGAGGAATACCCAGTCCTAACTACCTATCACCCACCTACCAAGATTTCCACCTTAAGACTGCTGAATCTTTATAGAAGTCTTTATTAGTGGGACGCTATTAACATATTGGGAGCACTCAGTCCAGTGGTGTCTATCTTCTTTCCCATCACAGCTGTCATAGCCAACCAAGCCTGTCCTACTGCAGATCCTTAACAAAACATAAGTATCTATGCAGGTGAGGCCATGGAGGTGTCGGGGTGCCTTGAGCTCATGAGCATAGTACCCATATCTCTCCCAGTCATGTCAGGATCTCCATTCCTCCATTCGCATCTCCTGAGGGATGGGCACGTATCCGATCCCAAAGCAGACCCCTTTTCAAAGCAAAGGTCATAATAGTTGTCCAATTCAGGCTTTAGCGTTAAGGTGGACCATCTCATTATGGTCGACTCCCTTGTGACCAGGGATCCAACTGAGACTGATATGAGATAAGCCATTCAACAGTGGTGCCCTGACCTCCTACAACTCTGCCACGTCACTGTCTGAAAACAAATTATCCGCCAGAGTGAGCATCTGAATACAGTCTAAGAACACATGAACTGGGCACCTCTTAGCTATACCCTAGACATATCGAAATGCACAGACAACCACAAACAGCTCGCATTCAATAATGCTCCTTGATGGGGGAACCAAGCAACCATCAACACTGGTCAAGTCCCCTTTCTCAAATACCTTCCATACTATACTGGCTTTTTCAGAGGACTTCGATTCGTCCGTGTATATGACTACATCCAAGGATGTACACAGGTCTGTATACAGCAAATGGTGGCGAACAGCTGTCCTTGCCTTGCCCTTCCCAATCGAAATCGTAAGGCGGCAGCTGAGTTCCTAATCCGAGATTTGCCATTATACCACCGTACCTTTCTCCTTCCAGTCCAGCTGTATGATTCTGAACTAAGGATGTTGGTCACAGTATCTGTGGTTGATGAACCGACTGTAATACCTCCGCTGCAGGTACCTGCCCTGTATGGCAATAGGTGGTATTCTAAACTCCACTAACAATATGTTACTTGCTAGCTTGATAGGGGTCCGAAACACCAAACAGAGGCAATTGTTGACATGGACCTAAATCTGTTTCACATATGACCTGTGGTAGGTTACAAACTTAAGTCCATAGTAGATAGTCAGAATATAGGCTGACTGTACCAAGCGGTAAGTCTCCCACACTACCAATCCTCCAACACTCCCAAACCTCCTCCCCAATGCCGAAATCCTCCTTCTAACATCTAACCCTCTTTCCAACCAATACTTTACTTGAGAAGAAAAGTTAAGAATTATATTAAACCTATATCTAAGAATACGCAAATCCTCAGAAGGTGAAACCATCTCTTTCAACAACTCTATTCCTTCCTACACCCTATCCCTAAACCCAATCTAACAGGTATTGAGGGCACTAAATCCCATTCTCCTAGCCTTGGCTATGCAATCACAGTCAGCGAATATCTCTCCTGCTTGTTATTGGGCAGTGTTACAAGACTCTCGTGCCATCATGATAACCCTATTATCAATGTAAGAGACTACCAAGTAACGAATACCAGAAGAGTACTATATTTGTGGTATGAATATATCTGCCACATAGGTGCCAAAGAGGAAGGTAGCTAGAGGCGACCACTAAGGTATATCTTTGCTGCCATAGTAGACCTGGAACAAGTAACCGTTGAACTGAAAGCGTATAGACTGGCTGGATGTCTACCTCCAAACCCATTGACAAAGATTTAAGGGACACCCTCAGGCTACAAAAAAATCTGACAGCAGGTTGACATTAATATTATCAAATCTTTCCTCAATGTACATCGACAGAATCAGCCACTTATAGTCTTTGGTGTGTCATAGGAATTCAAAGACTACTGACATGGTATCATGAACCCCTCATTTCCTGCAGGAACCAAACAGCATTTCTCTAAGTTCAAGGCAGGTAGCCAGCCTCAATAGGACCATACATTCCACAACCTTTGCTATTATTAGGAAAAAATTTATCATCTTCCATTCCTTGATGATGTTGTACCTAGGTTTATCAAGCTTGGATATAAGAACCGCTTCAGCCTGATGCCAGTTCGGAATAGCGTGATGCAGTCTGTGATCAATAAGGCAATGTAACATCATTGTGTCCCTTCGTTTCTAAAAATGTAGGAAGGAGTAACTAATATCGTCCTCACCTGGACCTATATTCATAGGAGACCTGGCAAGGACGATTTCCATTTTTTGAGCACTGTCCATGTCAACTGTGGAATCTACCCATAGGACAGCGTGACTTGGGGACAACTGTTGTATAATCAGGTAACTGATATCAGAATGTATGGTAGTATAAGATCCATCTGGGCAGGACATGGAGGGAAGTGTTTACTTAGCTTTCGACCTCCGTGCCAACTGAAAGATGTTAGGGTCCTAGCTCTCAGCTATCTTAGACCTGATATGCTCGAACCTTGCCCTCAACAGGCAAGCTTGGTATACATACTTGATTAACTTGTAGTCCTCTGTCCACTCCATCTTGCGTTTAGAGTACTGTCATAGGCAAGCCATATCCAGTCTCATCTTTTCCAACTCTAGTGTCTATCACTTATACTGACTTCCACCAATAGAGGCCTATGGGAGTGCATCCCCCACATGTCTCACTTCTACCCACAACTCTCCATCTTCTACCTCTCCCAGAGCGTCTAACTATTTCTCAATCTTCTCCCAGACTGCCTTTTGCCAGGTTGGCCTTCGACACATGATGGTATCAGAGAGGTCAACCATCAATTGAAGGGCTTGAGTATTATGCTCACAGCTAGCAGTGTTCAAGTACCGATATCTAATGTATGGCGCCCGGTACAGGTAAAGGTCAATTCTGGAAATGTCTTGAAAAGTCGACACTGTTGGAGAGACTATGTTCATATCACGAGCTGGGGCCATGAACTACTGTTTCAGCCATCACACACCCATGTTGTTGTAGTTGGTGTTGGGGTCCCAATATTGATGTCTGGCATTAAAGTCACCAAATACAATATCCGGCTCCCCAAGGTTATTCAACCATCTAATAAACTGGTTTTTAGTATATCCAGGTCGAAAGTAAACTCCAGTGAGTACCCTCTTGTCCTCCATTTCCCAGTATCCAATGCGAGCACTGCTTTCACCATGCCCAACTACTTCAAAAATCCTACAAATATGGGATCGAACAAACACCCTAACAAATGATTTTTTAATAAAGGAAAACTAATCTCACCCATCAAGATTTATAGGTACATGTTATCCCTCTGGATCAACAGGAAGTTCAATAATAAAAAACAAATCAACAAAGAAAAATAAATCAAATACGAGGATCTGATTCTGACTGCTCCTCCCGACATTTAGTAACATTGTTATAATAAGTATTAAAAGGAGGCTTCAACTAATTCACTCAGGTAACAAGGGCCATAGGCGAAGCAGGAGTTATTGTCCAGATCCTGGGTGGTCCAAAAGGCTCCCTTCTCTCTTGGTTTCGTGAAGGTCTTTAAAATTCCCCACGACAGAGAGGAAGAGGGGGAGGACCATTCCGGTTCCTTACTCTTGACCATGTCCAACTTATGGTAGGGTACCTCATTACCTTCTTCGTCACTGCCGATCTCCACCAGCCTAGGTGTGGGAGACCTTCCCCAGCTGCAGCATCTTCTCTGGCTCCCCTTCGCCTGTCACTCCTATTGTTCTGGTCTCTTGATAGGTTCCATTAGTGAGGCTGCCTCCTGTTTAGCAGATGAGTAAGGTGGAGTGGAGGACGACGACTTAACTCTCAGGCAATATTGGTATCCCGCAAAGTAATCCATCTGATTGCATATCTAGTACTACCTCCTGGTATGCCTACATGCTTAGTCTACTCCTCCTAGACAAGTAAGCTTACTACACATATACTGTCAGGAGAAGTATTTTCTAAATCAAAACCGGCAGCGGGGGGGGAGGGTGACTACATGTGGCCTCGAAATGGCCGGTCTTCAGACACTTACTACATACCATAAGAGGCCAGTGTTTCTCAAATACCCAGATGTTACATGCTCCTCCTTGTAGTCAAATCTTTCCCCTTGGCCAACCTTTCCCTAATGGCCTTGTTCTTTTTAACCACAAAGTGGATACCACACGTAGTATCATTGGCCTACCTCATAGTGTAGATAGAGCCCATGATATCAGGCCAGGAGACAGTAACTACACTGGTGTTGGATTGTTCCAAGTCTGTGTGGAGATTATCAAAGCCTGCACTTCCAGTCCAACATTCCACCCTCCAGATCAATCCTCAGTCTGTATCAGCTAGTGGGATACCAGAAACGAAAATCTTTCACCTTTTCCAGTTTCCGCATGAATTCAAATTCTGGGAGCCTCAGTTCTCTGAGCAGGTCGAGTCTGACTTTGTTGAGCTCATTACCTAACTCGGTAATGGAGCGCACTACCAAGGTCAGTAAGATCCATCCAATCTCAAGTCGGACATGTCCAGTATAAATGTAAGTAGTATTCCCCCGAATCTTCCCTTGGTTGGACAGAGTCCAGTTGATCTGGTTCCGTATTGCTTCTATATCAACGCCCTCCAGCAGAGCCACCTCCTTGCAGTAGCAAACTATATGGTAATGTACCTCCCTCTAGCATCTAGGGTCAGTGACAATGGCCATGATGCTGGAACCAAGTTGAGTGGGTTCAGAGGCCCCATCCATACCTATCGATACTCTTGTCTTGCAGTGGCAGTGGTTACTTGGATACTAGCAATGGCAGCAGGTTTAGACAGGATCTGTAGAGCAGTAGGAGCAGCAGCTATGGGGGCCAGTTCCTGCCTGTCAGTATTCTTCTCCTGAGCCTTGGCCGGGGTTGCTGATTACTTCATATCGCCAGATTCCCTACCAGATTTTCTTCTCCATTGGGCACCACCACTCAGGTGTTTGTCAAATCACCTTCTTTCCTTCTTTTCTTCCTGTTCTCTCCACTCTTTTTCTCGGTAAATAGACTTACTTTCACTACTGCAAGCCAGTCATAAGACTACACCCCTATCACTGAAGAAGCTACCACTACTAGATTGGTGAGAAGAGGTGGCCGATATGAGCTGAGCAGGGGGCGCCAGCTTCTGTGACATGGCAGGGAGCTTGGAGAAATATGCTGTCTATTTTACTGCCCCCGAGAATGAGGTTTTAGCAGTAGGAGCCACTGTAGCAGCATCCTTTCCCTTAAAGGCAGTGGAGGGTGTTGTCTCTGAAGAGACAATAGGGGCACTGTGGGGCACAGTTGGGGGCAGCAGCGGTGGGAGGACAACTTACCCCGCAGGGTCTCTATCTCTTCAGATTGTTTACGGACAATGTCAGTTAGTTCCTTAACTGGCCATTTCAAGCGGTGAATACACTCCCAGTAGTTCATCCTGCCTTCTAGCTCTTCATTACTGAATGCATTGTCCGGCTTCATCTAAGTCTGGATATCATGGACTATATCATGCTCTATCGACCCAGATTCTGAGGAGAGGAGAGGTCGAGTATTGCCAGAGCAGATATCTTCTAAGCTTTACAGCCTGGACCCGATTGTACTACCGATACGGGGTCCAAGGCAGGAGGTCTTACCTGCTTCCAGCTTTTCACAGATGCCCAACATGATCAAGTCTGCCTAAGCTACAGCAATATCAGCAACCACGGGCTGGGTATCTGGGAGTTGTACCTTCAATGGGATCAGGCTGTTGCATGTGATCCCCAAAGCATCTTCTAAATATCCACCAGGAAAGGATATTCATTGCTCATGAACAGCCAGGTGTGAAGAAGCTATTGCCAGAGAAGAGGCATGTATACTGTCACCTAGACCAGTCGCCTCTGAGTTGTATCCATCATCTAGGCCAATGGGGGTGTCACTGGCCAACACGTCAGAAGTGTGTAGGACATTCTAAGTTATTAGCAGGGATGAGAAAGAGGTACGGCCACAATTGCCAATGGGAGCACCACAGGGGGGAGAATAGCCAAGTGCCCATGATGAACATCCAGAGGTAGGCCAGAGAGGGTGGAAATGATCTGTTTTCTTTTGTCCTTCATTAATGTTGATTGTTCTTAGAAACTGAGGACTAAGGAGAGGAGTGGCGGATTGTTTGGTAGAGGATGCCAAGTGTGTATGGCAGTGCGTCGCTGTAACCGGTATGGGTACTGAGTTATTGGTTTTGTTTTATGTTTTATTTTAAGTATCGCTTTGATACTTGGTTTGTTTTAAGTATCATTTGATACTTGGTTTTATTTTATGTTTTGTTTTAAGTATCGCTGTGATACTTGGTTTTGTTTTATGTTTAGTTTTAAGTATCGCTTTGATACTTGGTTTGTTTTAAGTATCGTTTGATACTTGGTTTTGTTTTATGTTTTCAGTTTCAAGTGTCGCTGTGACACTTAAAGAGTTTTACCAAAGTGGATCGAGTGATACCTTTGATTAGTTTCGTTCATGTTAAGACATGAACAGATTTGTGTATTTAAAGACCGCCTGTCTCTACGATAGAAAGAGCAGACTTCGACAGACAGTATTTCAATATACTTGGTTGAACAGTTACTTCTTTGTTCATCAGTACACCCTCGAAGCCTCCTTTAGTTCTCAGCTCTCGCCTCCTCTCTGGAAGAGCAGGCCACCTGCCAACTATCGTATCTATTATCGATAACGTGATTAGCACCTTGGGAACAAGTTACATTTTTTTAACCTCAGCAAGTGGTTAAGAACCTGTCCCCGGATTTAGGCCTGATCAACCTATCGATATCCACCTCAGAACGCTAGCGGAGAGAAGCGGCAGAATCTCAGCACATTCGGCTTCATCTTAAACCCAAGATAGAGTCTTTGACGACCAGGAGTGGGAAGCAAATCCCACGGCAAGACCTTACAAGAAGGAAACAATCCCGGCGCTCTGCTAAAGAGCCGGGCGATCCTGCAAACACGGAAGATACACAACCTCCAGGAGAATTCCCTTCTACCCCGGCAAAGAAGCCTTCCTTTGAACCTCCAAACGACCCCGAATCTAGTAGCGAATCAGATATGGCTAGCACAGGATGAGGGCCTTCTGGAGGAGGGAAATCTCGGGCAAGGCCTGAAGAAGAGGAGGTACCTGCAGCATTTGAACCCCGTAAGTTCAAACTCCACCTCCCAGCAAAGTTCACAGGAGAAGGAAAAGACCTCAAAGCTGAAGCCTTTGAACGATGGGAAACAGAACTCTCACACTTCCTACTCTTACAAGGAAAAGATGTGGAAGACCCTACAACCGGACTTATCATTGGATCATTCTGTGAAGGAAAGGTAACCGACGCATACCACCAATGCTATAAGGATTTCGACGGGAATGTAAGATTAACAGGATCTACAGTTCTCGATTACCTGAAAGGACGATTCCAATCCTCTATAACCAACGACCTCCTATACAAGAAATTGAACCAGCTCCAGCAAGTTAACGGAACGCATGTCAAGTGAATCACCGATGTGGCTACGGACCTAATAATGTATAAGGACTGAATGGAGAGAGGAAGTATCTCCAAATACTTCCTGAAGCGACGATTCTACAACACCATGCACCCTACCCTCCGGCGAGAAGTAGAACCACTCGAGGAAGATGGCGATGATATTGCAGTAATAATTACAAGAGCAGAACGAAAGGATGCCATTCTCCATGAGACCAAGGCCTACAAAACACAGACATCCTCTAGTAGGAACAGCCAGCCACGACATAAAGCCTCCAGCAACTCTGAAGACGATATCCCACGGGTTTTCAAGAAGAAAACAAGATCCTCCAAAGAATCGAGACGGCAAAAAGGAGAATGTTTTGAATGTGGAAAAACAGGGCACATGGCAAACAACTGTCCTACAAAGAAAGGAAAAGGAAAGGCAATTAAGCAAGAGGCGTCGGCCAACAATGTTGAAAGCGATAACGCCCAATCCAGTGAATATGAAGAGATCCATATCGGATATATCGATGTGGAATGCAACAGTGTTCGACCTCCGGCTACATTCAAAGCACACACCGCTCTGGAAGGTACTATCCTGATCAATGGCAAAAGGGTACAAGTCCTATTCGACACTGGCGGAATCGGAAGAGATATGATCAGTAATGCCTTTGTCTCTCTCCATGGACTCCCAACCCGAGACCTTAACCAACCCATACCAGTCAATATGGCAGTAAAGGGATCACGATCCACAAGCTATAAAACATGTTCTGCAACTATCCGACTTGGTTCTGCTATACTACCCCCCCAGGAAATGCTGATTGAAAATTTAGCCAAATACGATGCCCTAATAGGCATGCCATTCCTGAACCGTCACAAAGCTATAATCAGGTGTGGGGAATCAACCATCGATTTCCCAGATCAGAAGGTAAGTGTCTCATGCAAGCCAACAAGCGGAGAATACCGAGCCGCAGTCTGTGAAGCAACTACCCAAAAACTATTGGATGAATACTCTGATGTTTTCCCTGATCAAATACCCGAAGAACTACCACCTATGGGAGAGGTGAACCACCACATCCGCCTCCTAGACCCCTCCAATCTCAAGAACCAACCCACCTACTCTATTCCTGACGCATACAAAAGCCTACTTTGTGATTGGATCAACCAACAACAAAGAAGAGGAGTCATCTACCGAGCAGAAGCCCCAGGTGCCGCTCCTATGTTTGTTCAACCCAAAGCAGATGGCAAAAGAATGCGCCCCTTGGTTGATCTCAAGCTACGGAATGAAAACACGGTTATGGACAGCTCGGCTATCCCAAACCAAACTCAGATCCTAAATGCAGTTGGACGGGCTAGATTCCGAAGTAAGATTGACCTAAGCGATGCCTACTTCCAAACAAGGTTAGATCCAGAAAGCCAACGCTATAACAGTTTCAAAACACCCTTCGGAAGTTTCATTAGCCGAGTTATGTCACAAGGTGATATGAATGCACCCGCCACCTTTATGCGAATTATGGAAAACCTCCTGAGCGAATACCTCCACCATTTTGTTTGGGTCTACATTGATGATATTTTCATCTTCTCGAACACCGCAACAGAACACGCCTACCATATAGGTTTGGTTTGTACCAAACTTAGGGAAGCTAAATTCTACGCTAGCAGAAACAAATCAATCCTGTTTGCCGACAAACTCGATATTCTAGGACATGTTATAGATGATGAAGGAATACATGCAGCCCCAGGAAAAATAGCCTGTTTAACGGAATGGTAGACACCCCGGAATCAAAAGGAACTCATGCGATTCCTAGGACTAGTCAACTATATTGCCCAGTTCCTACCACACCATGCCACTGTGACAGCGCCGCTCACAGACCTTACCTGCAATGCAGAATTTGTCTGGACCCACACTCATGACCAAGCCTTTACCAACATCAAGGAATTGATTAAAAACGTCAACATTATTCAACCTATCGACTATAGTAAACCAGAACCAATATGGCTGATTACTGATGCATCGGATGTTGGAGTTGGAGCATGGGTTGGGCAAGGGGCCTCCCATGAAACAGGGAGGCCGGCGGCATTACATAGCAGGAAGTTCACTAACTCACAGATGAACTATAGAACAACAGACAAGGAAGCCCTTGCTGTGATTGATGCTCCCGCCGCTTTCAACCACATCGTAATGGGCAATACCGTCACTATTGTCACCGACCACCAACCTCTCACTAATCTTGAAACAGAAAGAATACCAGGAAGAAGAAGAACGAGATGGATAGGCGAGATCAGCAAATACGATGCAAAAATCATCTATACCCCTAGAAGAACGAACTATTTAGCTGATGCTCTCCCCAGCCTATATGAGAATCAAGACCTTGCAAACCCACCCCTTGTTCACGACCACACAAGACAAAGCGAGGACAGCCCTGACGACACCTCCTATGAACAAGAACCATCGATGGCTACCGCCAGCTCTGCCGCTTCCTCCAAACCTTTCTCTTACACCATGTACAGTGCTGCCGGAACAGATCGAGGAAAGGACATTAATGAAGAATGGAAAGACAATTGCACGCTCCGCAGCACACCTCCTCACGAACTTGAACCAAGCAGACTCCACTGGTCCCACTGTTATCATGACACCTGCCCTTTTCACCAGACTGAGATCAAGTTTGGCAACAGATAACAGTGACCGTACTATATGCCTGCTGACGATTCCAAAGACACCAGCTTCGACACGATAGAAGGAGCAGAAGAGATGATCAATGAAGATGAATCGACCCAACCTCCTCATACCCTTAATCCTGTTCCAACATGATACTAAGGTCTCGAAGAACTCGAACAAGCAGCAGCCTACGTGGATGCAATATCCTATTTACGCCCCCCACAGTCAGCCCCACCATCCTCTCCTCCCATAATCGATTCACGACCACTATATGGTGGACCCTTACGAGAATACAACAATGAAACCATTGTCTTGGTTATACCCCCTACTATTCCTGAGCATCGGCGTCAACTCTACGAAACCTTTGAGGAAGAGGAAGCTCCTATCGAACCAACAAGAGGATCCCTAATCGAGGATGAACGAGATGTTAGATCAACCACAGAAGAATTAACCTCCTCTTTCCCAAGCCAAATGATAGCAGGATATCGCCATGACCCGATTTACTTCAAAGCCATGGATAGCTCTGGGCATGGAGATCTTGCTCCCTACAACCTATCAAACGGAATGGTATATACCAGCACCCGTTATGGTGAATGCTGCCTATACATACCAAAGGGCCATATGTTCAATGGAATGACTATTAGAGAATATGTCATATCCGAGATTCACAACAAAGGACACCACAGTGCGGATCGCAACCTCCAATATGCCTCAGAATATGTTTATTGGCCTGAAATGCGAAAGGACTTCCACGATTTTGTCAGGCAATGCGAACTCTGTCAGGCAAATAAGCAGCGAACACATCTTCCTGAAGGGAAAGCTCAGACCCTCCAACTGCCATGTGAAATATTTGAATCCTATGCCATCGATTTTGCAGGACTATTCAACAAGTCCGCCGGATATGACACCATCCTGGTAGCTGTGGATCGATTCTCTGGATACACCTGGTTAATACCAATGAAGATTATCGACTCCTCCAAAGACACATAGAATAACCTACAACGATACTTGTTTACCCCCCATGGGTACCCCTTATCTATTGTCAGTGATGCTGATCCCCGCTTTACTGCCAGATTCTGGAAGCAAACCTTGACCTTCCTCGGAATAAACCACATGATGGCTGCCCCAGGACACCATGAGACGAATGGCCAAGCAGAGAGAAAGATTCGCGAAGTTAAGACCGGAATTAGGAATATGATCAATGAACGACAAACCAATTGGGAACCAGCCCTTGTTGAGCTCGCTGCATATATCAACGCCGGATTTTCAGATACCTTGGGGATGTCACCATACAAGGCAGTCTTTGGTCGTCAATACCCCCTCCTACCTACAACACTATTTAAGAACTCCTCAGTCCCTGCCTCTGATGACCATCCAAACCGCCACCAAGCAATTCGGAACGATGCTTTCCAAGCTGTTAAGGCTGCCCGATTCCGAAGCACCACTACTGCCCAGAAACGACGACGCAAACATGTCCCCATCTCACCAGGAGACATGCTCATGGTACATGGTAACATGTTCATTACCAATGTCGGACGCAGCAAGAAACTGCAACCCCGATAGCGCGGACCCTTCAAAGTCATATCCTTTGACGAGCATACAGAGAACTACACTGTCCAGATGGATGGACGCATGTACCGCCACAATACTGCAGTATTCCACGCCTCAGCTGTCAAGCGATTCCATCCAAATGACGACTCCAAGTTTCCTGGAAGGACCCACTCTCGGCCTGCACCTATCATCATCGATAAGATGGATGAATGGGAAGTTGAAGAAATCAGAGACCACCGCCTTTGGCATGGAAATGATCAGTTCCTAGTCAAATGGAAAGGATATCCGACGAGCGAAAACAGTTGGGAACCACTGGAAGGACTTGAGCACGCTATGGATATGGTGAACGAATGGTAGAAAGACAACATGTCAAATGAATCCCTCCCCCCAACAATCAATTATATCACCATGTGCTGGACACCTACAATGCCAGAAACTGAGCGACGGCACGCAGAACTCGAAGCTAGAGATGGATTTTGGGCACCGCACTTTGAGTCGGAGTTTGAAAGCAGCGATGAGGAGAATCAAGCTATGGAGCACGCCCTCGACAACTTTATCTAGTCACCAATCACCATCCGAATACCATAATGATGTCAAACTATGCAGAGCTTAATGTGAGTCAGCGACAACAGGTTGTTGGACTGTTGTTGAACCGCGATGCTATCCAACTTGAAGACTATTTCGAAATCCTCTGGATTGACTACTGTCCTGATTGCGATCATGCTTGGGTTGATGTACAGCACGAATCTGGTATTCGTGACTACTGTGATTTAGATTTCTTCGAGTCTAAGTGTTTCCTTAGAGTTTCCTCTTGTCCCTGGTGTGACACTTACGATGAAGAGTTTTTAGCGGAAACCGAAGCCCTTAGTTTCTCAGACTCCGCTTTTGATGATTATTAGGTTTTGTTTGTTTAAACAGTTGTTTTGTTTTGGGGAATGTAACCGGTATGGGTACTGAGTTATTGGTTTTGTTTTATGTTTTGTTTTAAGTATCGCTTTGATACTTGGTTTGTTTTAAGTATCGTTTGATACTTGGTTTTGTTTTATGTTTTGTTTTAAGTATCGCTTTGATACTTGGTTTGTTTTAAGTACCGTTTGATACTTGGTTTTGTTTTATGTTTTGTTTTAAGTATCGCTTTGATACTTGGTTTGTTTTAAGTATCGTTTGATACTTGGTTTTGTTTTATATTTTGTTTCAAGTATCGCTTTGACACTTAAAGATTTTTACCAAAGTGTATCGAGTGATACCTTTGATTAGTTTCGTTCATGTTAAGACATGAACAGATTTGTGTATTTAAAGACCGCCTGTCTCTACAATAGAAAGAGCAGACTTCGACAGACAGTATTTCAATATACTTGGTTGAACGGTTACTTCTTTGTTCATCAGTACACCCTCGAAGCCTCCTTTAGTTCTCAGCTCTCGCCTCCTCTCTGGAAGAGCAGGCCACCTGCCAACTATCGTATCTATTATCGATAACGTGATTAGCACCTTGCAAACACGTTACAGTCGCAGTAGCTGTAGGGTTGTAGGCCTTGTTCTTGGGGTCATCCAGGTTAAACTTCAGAGTCTCATAAAAAGCCCTTTCACTAGACGACATCCCAGTTAGGAAGGAGGGAGTAGAAGAGCCAGTCTCATAGATGGGATCCTGGTAGAGGAAACTAGACATCTTACTTTAGACTGTGCTAGTTTGGGGGGGGGGTAGTAGACCAAGGGCTGGCCTCTACTATAGTGGCAGTCAAGGAGTCTTTGGCCGGGAGGAGAGAGGATTCAGCGATAACAGCCTGAGCATCTTTGAGGGGAGAGAGATTGGAAGTCGGAGAATATTCCTAAGCATAGTCAGAGTTGAATCGAACAAAGAGTACAGTGGTAGTGTCTTTTTTCAAGCTCTATGTAGTTAAACAACCTCTCCTGAACAGGAAAACCTTTACACAAAACTCTGCTTCTTTCATTGTGGTAACGGTTACTTTAGTGACTGCTTGTCGAACCTTAGAGCCAACCTCAGGATTTACCACATTCTGACACTGATGACAGTTGTAAAACTGTAGGAAACTAAAGTCCTTCTTATGTGCAATGTAGGACCCTGTAGCTGTAGGGATAAGGCCACAGTCAGCATCAGAGATAGGGGCCAGAAATATGGCCATACAGGGAATGTCAAGTGAGGAGGAGGAGTTGGAGTCGAACCAAACAGAGGACAACATCCTCAAAGGAGAGGGAGAGTCAATAAAGGAAGAGGCTGTCGAAGATGCCATCCTTACCCAAGACTACACTCGGTGATTACCAGGACCCGGCCATGGATATCTCATACTAAACTGCATTGTAAGCGATAACAACTAACTTCTAACAGAATGCCTAAATGAGAAAACATGAACAAGTAACTGTGATGAACTTTTTATTGCAAGCGAAATAAGGTAAAGTATTAGTGTGCCCACTTCCGAGATGGGGTGAGTGTAAGAGTAGGAAAGTACTTAGAACAAAGCATAAAGAATCTAACCTCCTCGGCCATACCAGCCTCCTTATATGGTGTTCTTCCCACCCCAAGTCATGTGATCCAAAGTGGTTAGATGCACAAAACCAAATTATAATAAACTAATCATATAACCAAAGTGGTCACATATGCAAAACCCATGACCTTGTAGCAAGGTTATGTGCAAAAACTCATAAACTAATCATAAAGCAATAAACAAGTCATATGACCCAAAGTGGTCACATGTGCAAAACCCATGACCTCATAATTAGGTCATGTGCGAAATATAAATTATATGCACAAGGCATACCCACAAGGCATACTTGCAAGGCACACTCAACAGGTGCACATCCCATAACTCATAATCAAGTCCAGTGCGAAAGATAACCAATCATAACCTAAACAAGTCATATGACCAAAGTGGTCATATGGGTGAAACAATAACATACCTATGACTCATAATCATAATTCATGTAAAAAGATTTCCATGCTAAGCTACATTCATGACACAGGATTCCTAAACAGGTCTTGTATATAAACAATAATTATATCATACGATTCAACTGAGTCATTAATCAAAACCATACTATATGAAATCCTTAACAATCTTCTTTGAGTTTGTAACAGACAAACATACAACTATTCTGTAGATACGAGCATTCTGTGGAGGAAAAGCAGTTGATACATATCATTAATATTTGAAAGAATATGGAAATACCCAAAACTTGAGAGGATCAACAGTGCTTGACTACCTAAAAGACTGATTCCAATAATCCATTACAAAAAATCCTCTGTTCAAACAGTTCAATGAACTACACTAGGTGAATGGAATATATATCAAAAGAACTACAGAGGTAGTAACCAGCCTGATTATGGTAAAAGACGGAAGGGAATGAAAAAGCATCTCAGGCTATATCCTAAAACAACTATTTTATGTTGTTATGCATCCTCCCCTCTGGCAAGAAGCAGAACTGCTTCAGGAAAATAAGGATAACATGGCAATAATAATTGCAAGAGCTGAATGAAAGAAGGCTGTTCTCTACAATACCAAAGTATAAAAAACCTAGGCTATGAAGTATTATAACAGATAGCTCCATTTCCCTCTCAGGTCCAGCATTGTCCAAACTTCTTTTTTAAATGCAACATTTACTACCTGAGTCATCACTATATTGGTTCTTTAAATATCAATCTAGTTTCTTAGTTTTCTTTCCAGTTTAATGAGTTCTATAAGAGGTAGCTCAGTTCTACTTCCAGATCACTTTTTGTCCCTTCTTTCTTCTTGGCTGAACTCTTTGAAGGCATTCTTACTTTTGTTGTCAACTTCTTAATTAGGATTCTTTGATTTTTCTTAGACTCAGTTCTTCTGAGTGGTAAGCTCTATATTCACTAACTTCATTCTCCTTCCAGGTTGAATGTCATCTATTCTTTCTTCTTACTTAGTGCCTCGCTTGGTACTCTTACTTTTATTGTCAACTTCTTGACTAGGAACTATTTATCCTTCTTTGACTCCGTTCTCTTCCTGAGTTGCACTCTATATATTTGATAGCTCTATTCTCCTCCCAGGGTAGATGTTATTACTTCTTTCTTCTTGGCCAAATCATTAGTTACTACTCTTACTTTCTTTGTCAACTTTGTGACTAGAATTTATTGATTTTTCTTGGACTTTATTTTTCTCCCAACTGGTAAACTCCATAGTCAGTAGCTCTATTCTCCTCTCAGATCAAGTATAGTCGCTCTTTTTTTATGTATATTTGTTCATTTACATTATGCTTGTTGATTCTCAGTATATTTGTTGATTTACAGTCTTCGCTGCCTAGGCTATTGCCATATCAGTTCTTTAGTTATTCCACTTTTTTCCTCTTTTCTCAAACCTGTCTTGGTTTCTTAAGACAATATCTAAGAAAAAAAATTCTTGTACTTTTCTCCTTAATTTGTAGGGTTGATATCTTCTTCAACCTTGTGTAAGTTTACTCCTCTTATTGCTCACTTAGTTTTGCTTGCCATTATTAGGCAAAGACAACCTGTATAGCCTCAGAGCTGTCTAGGCCAACTAAGATTTATTTCTATAGATGGAGATTGTCTAGGAAAGCTTGAATTACACTTATTTCAATTATGACTACTAAGACAAAGGTAAAGTTGGTAAAGTAGAATAGAATCATATAAATAATATTATATTGTTAAGGTCTGTTCTCTATTGCTTGATAATGACCAGAAGCTTGAGAGGTACTTCAATATTTATATTCTACATCTGAGTATACACAGACTATATCTATCTATTATACCAACTATGTACCACTTTGGTTATAACTTACTACGTCAGGTATTCTTTAAAGGTATGAATATCTGGAGACTCCAAAAACTACCTCATTCTCTTTAATAATTACTATTTTGCTAATTAGGAACTATGCTGTTCCGAATAGTAATTATCCAATTTTCAGAGTTATTAGACTTATAGCCTAGTTCTTAGGTAGAACTGTGTTAGCTCCAGTAGTCTCTCCTATCAATAAAATAATCAGTTTTATCAGTGGGTTTGTATCTACAGAGGTAGTCATAAATTCAACCTTCCTGGATTGCCGACTTTAAACCTCTATGGTTCCGGATCTAACTAACAGATATCTTCCAGATAACTTCCTATTAATTCATAGGCAGTCATTCTACCAGATTAGTAGAATATTCCTCAATCAGCAACCCTTAGTTACTCTAAGTAATATGAGTTCAGTCACTGTTTCAGTATTGAGAATTATTCCCACAACCGCAACATATCCCTGAGCCTAGTTGTAATATTCTAAGACATCTCTCGGCTTCTGTAGTAGTGTTTCTAGGAGTTCTAGACTCTTCTAGTTATCGTAGGATGGGTGCAAATGTATTGGCTTCTCGTACAGTGCCTCGTCAGAGTGTTCGTGATCGTCTTACTAAGCAACCTCTCTAAAAATGACACCTTACCAACTGCCATCTTGCTAATCACGTGACCATACAATACCTGCCCTATACAATATTTATACCACAATACTGTGATCCTCTATTCGAATAATTCTTTAATTTTAATTTCCTTGGAATTTCCAATGGTTAACTAATCGGGATATAAATCAAAGCCAAAAAAATAAAACTTAAAGACCACTTGAACTGAAAGGACCAATGTAGAAAAAGGCATAATTATTGGATTTTTCCACTGACTCTGGAATATTGCTCTGGTTGCTCAAATTATTGGCCAACCATGGTCAACTATTAAAAGCTTCCTTACTCATGCAGGTGAGTGTCCATCCTTGGATAATATTCCTCGTCCCTGTTAGACACACATTCTCAGCCAACAACAGCATTGTACAATTATCCAGGCTGCCAAATCTAACCGGAAAATGACTAGATCAGATTTCAGGGATAAATATGTGCTGGGTGTTTCTGTTTCTACTGGTTTGTACCCATCTGAGCCTGAGTGATAGAACATGATTCTCTAACAAATTTATAGTGCATAGAGTACAAAGAGATGTCAATATCAAGAAATATCTAGCCAAGTTAAGACCCAAGCTCAAAGCTGTCCATATAGCTAAGAAACTAAGATGGGCTACAGCTTATAGGAATTGAACAGCTGAGGATTTTGAGAGAGTCATCTGGGGTGATGAGTGCAGTAGGGAGAAATCCAGGGATCTAAGGCAGCAGTGGGTTTTTAGTGAACCTGGGGAGTAGTGGCTTGCAGACTGTATTCACCCAAAGGAAAAGGATAAGGGTATTTTGCTTATAGTATGGGGGTGCTTTTGGGGTAAGAGAAAAGGTCCTTCGGTTCCTATTACCCAAAATATCAACAAAACCAGGTATATTAGACTCTTAAGAAAACATCTTTTTCCTGTAATTCATCAAATGATTTCCTTTGGTATGCAACTTGAAGATATTCTTTTTCAGCAAGACAATACTCCTGTTCACAAGGTTTGTAGTGTTATGGAATGGTTTGAAAGGAATTCTATTGAATTAGTAGAACACCTCCTTACTCCCCTGATTTAAATCCTATTAAGCATATATGGGCTGAGCTTAAAAAGCAATTACACCAGCAGTATCCAAGGATTGGAGATACCCCGGGAGGAAAAGAAGCTGTTAAGAAGAGGCTTGCACAAGTATTACCTTTGGTTTGGGAGACAATTCCAGAGGTGATTTTTGAAAAGTTGTGGAAATCAATGCCTGGCAGAGTAGCTGCAGTATTGGAAGCAAGGGGAGGTTATACAAAGTATTAGCTAGCCTTAATTATTATTATTTTACTCCAAAATATACATAGGAGATCAATGATCATTAACCATTGATCGTGGAGGTGGTAGTTGAGGGTTGATCGTACACTTGCATGCGTGTGAGTGTGAGCGCGATTGACAATTCCACCCCACGGTCCCATAGTGCAACCGTAATTAAACATATCTCAGATTACAAATACTTCTGACGAGGCACTGTACAGACCCCTTAACATTCAATACCATATCTTTAAGCAATAATGTCCTATTACTTACAACCATTTTCAAAGAGGTTATATCTTTGAAGCCTAGTAGCTCTCTGAGCAGTTAACAGATTTACTCCGTTCCACTTCCCAGACTTAGCTGCAGGTCTCCTCTCATATATCCTATGAACAGGATCCAGACTGACTGACAGCAGTGATGTATACAATATGATTCCTACACCTTAAATTCTGTGGCATTATAGTCACAGGATGCAACTGAGATGAGTATGTATGATGACATGCTGGCCCCATAAGGGGGCTGGCGGTGTAACGTGTTCGCAAGGTGCTAATCACGTTATCGGCAATAGATACGATAGTTGGCAGGTGGCCTGCTCTTCCAGAGAGGAGGCGAGAGCTGAGAACTAAAGGAGGCTTCGAGGGTGTACTGGGGAACAAAGAAGTAACCGTTCAACCAAGTATATTGAAATACTGTCTGTCGAAGTCTGCCTTTTCTATCGTAGAAACAGGCGGTCTTTAAATACACAAATCTGTTCATGTCTAGCATGAACGAAACTAATCAAAGGTATCAAGCGATACACTTTGGTAAAACTTCTTAAGTATCAAAGCGATACTTAAAACAAAACATAAAACAAAACCAAGTATCAAGCGATACTTAAAGCAAACCAAGTATCAAAGTGATACTTAAAACAAAACATAAAACAAAACCAAGTATCAAAGCGATACTTAAAACAAACCAAGTATCAAAGCGATACTTAAAACAAAACATAAAACAAAACCAATAACCGAGTACCCGTACCGGTTACATTCCCCAAAACAAAACAACTGTTTAAACAAACAAAAACCTAATAATCATCAAAAGCGGATTCTGAGAAACTCATGGCTTCAGTGTTCGCTAAAAACTCTTGATCGTAAGTGTCACACCAGGGACAAGAGGAAACTCTAAGGAAACACTTAGACTCGAAGAAATCTAAATCACAGTAGTCACGAATACCAGATTTGTGCTGTACATCAACCCAAGCGTGATCGCAATCAGGACAGTAGTCAATCCAGAGGATTTCGAAATAGTCTTCAAGTTGGATAGCATCGCAGTCCAACAACAGTCCAACAATCTGTTGTCGCAGCCTCACATTGAGTTCCACATAGTTTGACATCGTTATGGTATTCGGATGGTGATTGGTGACTAGATAAAGTTGTCGAGAGCCTGCTCCATAGCTTGATTCTCCTCATCGTTGCTTTCAAACTCCGACTCAAAGTGTGGTGCCCAAAATCCATCTCTAGCTTCGAGTTCTGCATGCCATCGCTCAGTTTCTGGCATTGTAGGTGTCCAGCACATGGTGATATAATTGATTGTTAGGGGGAGGGATTCGTTTGGCATGTTGTCTTTCCACCATTCGTTCACCATATCCATAGCATGCTCTAGTCCCTCTAGTGGTTTCCAACTGTTTTCGCTCGTCCGATATCCTTTCCACTTGACTAGGAACTGGTCATTTCCATGCCAAAGGCGGTGGTCTTGGATTTCTTCAACTTCCCATTCATCTTTCTTTTCAATAGATGATAGGTACGGGTCGAGAGTGGGTTCTTCCAGGGAACTTGGAGTCGTCATTTAGGTGGAACCGTTTGACAGCAGAGGCGTGAAAGACTGCAGTATTGCGGCGGTACATGCGTCCATCCATCTAGCCAGTGTAGTTCTCTGTATGCTCGTCAAAGGATATGACTTTGAAGGGTCCACGCCATCGGGGTTGCAGTTTCTTGCTGCGTCCAACATTGGTAATGAACATGTTACCGTGTACCATGAGCATGTCTCCTAGTGAGATGGGGATATATTTGCGTCGTCGTTTTTGGGCAGTAGTGGTGCTTCGGAATCGGGCAGCCTTAACAGCTTGGAAGGCATCGTTCCGAATTGCTTGGTGGCGGTTTAGATGGACGTCAGAGGCCGGGACTGTGGAGTTCTTAAATAGTGTTGTAGGTAGGAGGGGGTATTGACGGCCAAAGACTGCCTTGTATGGTGACATTCCCAAGGTATCTGAAAATCCGGCATTGATATATGCAGCGAGCTCAACAAGGGCTGGTTCCCAGTTGGTTTGTCGTTCATTGATCATGTTCCTAATTCCGGTCTTAACTTCGCGGATTTTTCATTCTGCCTGGCCATTAGTCTCATGGTGTCCAGGGGCAGCCATAATGTGGTTTATTCTGAGGTAGGTTAAGGTTTGCTTCCAGAATCTGGCGGTAAAGCGGGAATCTGCATCACTGACAATAGATAAGGGGTACCCATGGGGGGTAAACAGGTATCGTTGGAGGTTATTCCAGGTGTCTTTGGAGGAATCGGTAAGCTTCATTGGTATGAGCCATGTATATCCAGAGAATCGGTCCACAGCTACCAAGATAGTGTCATATCCAGCGGATTTATTGAATGGTCCTGCAAAATCGATGGCATATGATTCGAATATTTCACATGGTAGTTGGAGGGTCTGTGCTTTTCCTTCAGGTAGTTGTGTTCGCTCCTTGTTTGCCTGGCAGAGTTCACATTATTTGACAAAATCGCGGAAGTCCTTTCGCATTTCAGGCCAGTAAACATATTCTGAGGCATATTGAACGTTGCGGTCCGCACTGTGGTGTCCTTTGTTGTGAATCTCGAATATGACATATTCTCTAATAGTCATTCCATTGAACATATGGCCTTTTGGTATGTATAGACAATGTTTACCGTAACGGGTGCTGGTAAAGACCATTCTGTTAGATATGTTGTAAGGGGCGAGGTCTCCATGCCTGGAGCTATCCATGGCTTTGAAGTAAATCGGGTCATGGCGGTATCCTGCTATCATTTGGCTTGGGAAAGAGGAGGTTAATTCTTCAGTGGTTGATCTAATATCTCGTTCATCCTCGATTAGGGATCCTCTTGTTGGTTCGAGAGGGGCTTCCTCTTCCTCAAAGACTTCGTAGAGTTGACGCCGATGCTCGTGAATAGTTGGGGGTATGACCGAGACAATGGTTTCATTGTTATATATTCATAAGGGTCCACCATATAGTGGTCGTGAATCGATTATGGGAGGAGAGGATGGTGGGGCTGACTGTGGGGGGTGTAAATAGGATATTGCATCCATGTAGGCTGCTGCTTGTTCGAGTTCTTCAAGACCTTGGTATCGTGTTGGAACAGGATTAGGGGCATGAGGAGGTTGGGTCGATTCATCTTTGTTGATCATCTCTTCTGCTCCTTCTATGGTGTCGAAGCTGGTTTCTTTGGAATCGTCAGCAGGCATATAGTACGGTCGCTGGTATCTGTTGCCGAACTTGATCTCAGTCTGGTGAAAAGGGCATGTGTCGTGGTAACAGTGGGACCAGTGGAGTCTGCTTTGCTCAAGTTCGTGAGGAGGTGTACTGCGTAGCATGCAATTGTCTTTCCATTGTTCATCAATGTCCTTTCCTCGTTCTGTTCCGGCAGCACTGTACATGGTGTAAGAGAAAGGATTGGAGGGAGCGGCAGGGCTGGCAGTAGCCATCGATGGTTCTTGTTCATAGGAGGTGTCGTCAGGGCTGTCCTTGCTTTGTCTTGTGTGGTCATGAATGAGAGGGGGGTCTGCGATGTCTTCATTCTCATATAGGCGGGAGAGAGCATCAGCTAAATAGTTCATTCTTCCAGGGGTATAGATGATTTTTGCATCGGATTTCCTAATCTCGCCTATCCATCTTGTTCTTCTTCTTCCAGGTATCCTTTCTGTTTTAAGATTAGTGAGGGGTTGGTGGTCGGTAACAATAGTGAAGGTATTGCCCATCAGGATGTGGTTGAAAGCGGCGAGGGCATCAATCACAGCAAGGGCTTCGTTGTCTGTTGTTCCATAGTTCATCTGTGAATTAGTGAACTTTCTGCTGTGTAACGCGGCCGGTCTTGCCGTTTCATGGGAGGCTCCTTGCTCAACCCATGCTCCAACTCCAACATCCGATGCATCAGTAATCAGCCATATTGGTTCTGGTTTACTATAGTCGATAGGTTGAATAACGTTGGCGTTTTTAATCAATTCCTTGATGTTGGTAAATGCTTGGTCATGAGTGTGGGTCCAGACAAATTCTGCATTGCAGGTAAGGTCTGTGAGCGGCGCTGTCACAGTGGCATGGTGTGGTAGGAACTGGGCAATATAGTTGACTAGTCCTAGGAATCGCATGAGTTCCTTTTGATTCCAGGGTGTCGACCATTCCGTTAAACAGGCTATTTTTCCTGGGGGTGCATGTATTCCTTCATCATCTATAACATGTCCTAGAATATCGAGTTTGTCGGCAAACAGGATTGATTTGTTTCTGCTAGCGTAGAATTTAGCTTCCCTAAGTTTGGTACAAACCAAACTTATATGGTAGGCGTGTTCTGTTGCTGTGTTGGAGAAGATGAGAATATCATCAATGTAGACCCAAACAAAATGGTGGAGGTATTCGCTTAGGAGGTTTTCCATAATTCGCATGAAGGTGGCGGGCGCATTCATATCACCTTGTAACACAACTCAGTTAATGAAACTTCCGAAGGGTGTTTTGAAACTGTTGTAGCGTTCGCTTTCTGGGTCTAACCTGGTTTGGAAGTAGGCATCGCTTAGGTCAATCTTACTTCGGAATCTAGCCCGCCCAACTGCATTTAGGATCTGGGTTTGGTTTGGGATAGCCGAGCTGTCCATAACCGTGTTTTCGTTCCGTAGTTTGAGATCAACCAAGGGGCGGATTCTCTTGCCATCTGCTTTGGGTTGAACAAACATAGGAGCGGCACCTGGGGCTTCTGCCCCGTAGATGACTCCTCTTCTTTGTTATTAGTTGATCCAATCGCAAAGTGGGCTTTTGTATGCGTCAGGAATAGAGTAGGTGGGTTGGTTCTTGAGATTGGAGGGGTCCCGAAGGCGGATGTGGTGGTTCACCATTCTCATAGGTGGTAGTTCTTCGGGTATTTGATCAGGGAAAACATCAGAGTATTCATCCAATAGTTTTTGGGTAGTTGCTTCACAGACTGCGGCTCGGTACTCTCCACTTGTTGGCTTGCATCAGACTCTGACCTTCTGATCAGGGAAATCGATGGTTGATTCCCCACACCTGATTATAGCTTTGTGCCGGTTCAGGAATGGCATGCCTATTAGGGCATCATATTTGGCTAAATTTCCCACCAGCATTTCCTGGGGGGGTAGGACTGCAGAACCAAGTCGAATGGTCACACTACAGGTTTTATGGCTTGTGGATCGTGATCCTTTTACTGCCAGATTGAGTGGTATGGGTTGGTTAAGGTCTCGAGTGGGGAGTCCGTGGACAGAGACAAAGGCATTACTGATCATATCTCTTCCGATTGCGCCAGTGTCGAATAGGACTCGAGCCATTTTTCCATTGATCAGGATAGTACCTTCCAGAGCGGTGTGTGCTTTGAATGTAGCCGGAGGTCGAACACTGTTGCATTCCACATCGATATATCCGATATGGATCTCTTCATATTCACTGGATTGGGCGTTATCGCTTTCAACATTGTTGGCCGATGCCTTTTGCTTAATTGCCTTTCCTTTTCCTTTCTTTGTAGGACAGTTGTTTGCCATGTGCCCTGTTTTTCCACATTCAAAACATTCTCCTTTTTGCCGTCTCGATTCTTTGGAGGATTTTGTTTTCTTCTTGAAAACCCATAGGGTATCGTCTTCAGAGTTGCTGGAGGCTTTGTGTCGTAGCTGGCTGTTCCTACTAGAGGATGTCTGTGTTTTGTAGGCCTTGGTCCCATGGAGAATGGCGTCCTTCCGTTCTGCTCTTGCAATTATTATTGCAATATCATCGCCATCTTCCTCGAGTGGTTCTACTTCTCGCCGGAGGGTAGGGTGCATGGTATCGTAGAATCGTCGCTTCAGGATGTATTTGGAGATACTTCCTCTCATTCCATTCGGTCCTTATACATTAATAGGTCCATAGCCAAATCGGTGATGCGCTTGACATGCGTTCCGTTAACTTGCTGGAGCTGGTTGAATTTGTTGTATAGGACGTCATTGGTTATAGAGGATTGGAATCGTCCTTTCAGGTAATCGAGAACTGTAGATCCTCTTAATCTTATATTCCCGCCGAAATCCTTATAGCATTGGTGGTATGTGTCGGTTGCCTTTCCTTCACAGAATGATCCAATGATAAGTCCGGTTGTAGGGTCTTCCACATCTTTTCCTTGTAAGAGTAGGAAGTGTGAGAGTTCTGTGGCCCATCGTTCAAAGGCTTCAAGTTTGAGGTCTTTCCCTTCGCCTGTGAACTTCGCTGGGAGGTGAAGTTTAAACTTAGGGGGTTCAAATGCTGCGGGTACCTCCTCTTCTTCAGGCCTTGCCCGAGATTTCCCTCCTCCAGAAGGCCCTCCTCCTGTGCTAGCCATATCTGATTCGCTACTAGATTCGGGGTCGTTTGGAGGTTCAAAGCAAGCCTTTTTTGCTGGAGTAGAAGGGAATTCTCCTGGAGGTTGTGTATCTTCCGTGTTTGCAGGATCGCCCAGCTCTTTAGCAGAGCACCGGGGTTGTTTCTTCCTTGTAAGGTCTTGCCGTGAGATTTGCTTCCCATTCCTGGTCGTCAAAGACTCTATCTTAGGTTTGAGATGAAGCCGAATGTACTGTGATTCTGCCGCTTCTCTCCGCTAGCGTTCTGAGGTGGATATCGATAGGTTGATCAGGCCTAAATCTGGGGACAGGTTCTTAACCACTTGCTGAGGTTAAAAAAATGTAACTTGTTCCCAAGGTGCTAATCACGTTATCGATAATAGATACGATAGTTGGCAGGTGGCCTGCTCTTCCAGAGAGAAGGCGAGAGCTGAGAACTAAAGGAGGCTTCGAGGGTGTACTGGGGAACAAAGAAGTAACCGTTCAACCAAGTATATTGAAATACTGTCTGTCGAAGTCTGCCTTTTCTATCGTAGAAACAGGCAGTCTCTAAATACACAAATCTGTTCATGTCTAGCATGAACGAAACTAATCAAAGGTATCAAGCAATACACTTTGGTAAAACTTCTTAAGTATCAAAGCGATACTTAAAACAAAACATAAAACAAAACCAAGTATCAAGCGATACTTAAAACAAACCAAGTATCAAAGCGATACTTAAAACAAAACATAAAACAAAACCAAGTATCAAAGCGATACTTAAAACAAACCAAGTATCAAAGCGATACTTAAAACAAAACATAAAACAAAACCAAGTATCAAAGCGATACTTAAAACAAACCAAGTATCAAAGCGATACTTAAAACAAACCAAGTATCAAAGCGATACTTAAAACAAACCAAGTATCAAAGCGATACTTAATACAAAACATAAAACAAAACCAATAACCGAGTACCCGTACCGGTTACAGGCGGGGGGTGTTGGAGACCCGAGATTCTGATTCCGAGTGAGGTTATCCTACTTACAGTGGTTCCTAGGTATCGGATCCCAGTACTCCTAACAGCTATGAATCTATATCTTAATATAGGTTGCTCTACATTCTTCTTACTTATTTGCTTCTCTTCTCGCTTACTTGTCTTTGCTTATCTTCACTATCTTCAATAAGTTTAATGTCTCATTCACCCTCCTTCACTTCTCTTGTCTCTCACTTGTCTTCTTTCAACATGGCCTCTCTAGCTCCAATTCTCCTCCTAGGCCTGCTCTTGTGGGCTGTCTCTCCCATTCCTCTTCATACTCTTGTTTTAGCACTAGAAAGAAAGAGAGATTTTTTTTTCCACTTTTAGGGACATATCTTTTATTTCTTAACTTCATGTTTCATGAATCTTGCTTGTTGATAATCATTTCCTCCTTCTAAATATTAATTCCTTTCTTCATTTTCGTTGTTATTGTTGTTAGCCTTTCTGGAAGAGTATAATATCATAAATGATAATGTTCATCTAGCTAAACCCTCAGGTTGGAAAGAAGGACAATACTGGTTTCTTCTTTCATCATAATAGTAGACTTGTAGTTTGTACAATTTTATATAATAGAATAGATTCTGTTATTTTTCCCCAAGTGACTAATCTGAGTGCCCTAGGCCTACTTACAAGAGGGTGGCTAGGTTACTCGAAATATTATGCGTGGACAAAATTAACCACGATTCAACAGAGGAAAATCTTCTGCGATGACAACCACACTCACCCACTAATCCACTATCATGAAAACCAAAAAAAAAAATTAAAAGATGTAAATACATAGTAGAAATTAATATTTGGTATATTATCCATCAGGCTTAATAATTGCCTCTATTCTATCCACTATTGATCCAGCTAAAGTATCAAAAACCTTTGGGTCAAGAAGTTCTCAACAATGAGTAATAGCCTCTACTATTGTCTTCTTGACTACATTGACATCACCCTTCATAAGATATAGCTCAGGGTAGTGCTTGTGAAGCTTACCTTTCACTAGAGACCAAACACTTTCAATTAGATTGAGATCTGGTGAATAGGCAGGAATTTCTATCAGTATAATTCCTTGTCCTCTGAGCCATCTCCTAAAAGGCAAGTCTTAGCATTGTCAATAATGAAAAATACCTCTTCTTCTCCAGCCTTTTCTCTGATATTCTCCTATATCTCTAGAAAGTCATAATGATTATAAACATCAATAATTGACCTCCCAGTAACTCTACTCCTAGCTGAAGAAGGTTTAGGAAAAACTGGTAAAAAAAGACCATAAGTTTAACTATAAAAACAACCAGTCATCATCTGGCTAATCCCTCTCTCCCCTCTCCTAGCCTTAGGTTCAACACAATCCTTATTCCATTTCTCATATGGGTATCTGAAAACCCATTTTCTCCTCTTTCCTCCTCTCCTTTCTACAGCTACCTCATCCCCCCACAATGCCTTCCTTCTCCACATCTTCTTTATCCAATATCTATGAGCTAATGCCCATTCCAACCTCTCTTGAACTAGATCCTCATCCAAATAAACTCTCTCTTGTGCCATCCACTTTCTAAGATCCTTTTTTTCAAGTCTTCTCCTTACTGTCCTACTCGAAACATTGGAAGCAACTTGCTCAGCAATGTCAAAATAGGTAGTATGGCAATTTTTAAAAGCTTCCTCCACCATAGCATCATCCTATAACTTGGTAGTTTTAGGATGTCTTCCTCTACCCTTATTCTCCTTACCCTCTTGATACCCCTTTACAATTGTGTTTCTGACAGTAGTGTAGGGGATATTAAGGTAGTGGGAAATTTGCTAATATCTTATATAAGGCTCGTGTAACTTGAGAATCCTCTCCCTGATAAACCCAGAGAGATGTATGGAAGGAATAGGTTTTTTGATATAACTGCGAAGAATAGGAGGCATAGTTTATTGAAAAAAAGAATTGAGCAGAATCGTTTCTTCTTGGTTGACTTAGAGTAATTTTTTTAGGTACTGTTGAGAGTGCGGGGTGATGAAGAGGGGTGGGTTGCCACCGATTGTTGAATCGCTGTTAATTTTGTCAATGCACAATACTAAAATTGGAACAGAAGCAGAAAAGTAGTTAAAAAATTCTATATCATAATATTATTATGGAATTTCCAATAATATAATATAAATTTACAGTCTAATTATTCTACAAGGTTGTACAGTAACCGTAACTGTTTACATTGATCAAACCTGTATCATATGCCGGTATTTTTGGCGAGGTCGCTTAGTCAGCGTTTCACAAACACTTCTGACTAGTGACTGTAATTTTCTTCATCTGCGATCTCACGAAGCCTGCCAATATCTAGGAAAATGCACCCTAGTGGGTCTATTCCCGGGGGGCAATGCCCCGCAAAAAATTCGTGAAAGGTAATGGATGGGTCTTCATTCACATCGTTGTCAGCGGGCAGAATTTCCTACAAATAAAATTAGGACACTAGTAACAAAAAAAGTAATTTTAGGTATTGATTAAAGAGGCTTGCATAGTGGTGGACGGAGGAAGCTCCATTAGGATTCGCCCGGTTGATTGACAAACGAGCTCCTATACGATCTTGAGTCCTTTTAAAAATTTTTACTTAGACCACTACATGCACTTGACCCCTGGACCCCTCAGCTAGAGTGCAGCATCGCAGCTAAGTTGGTCCGCTGCTTCACTCCATCCCGACTCAAGGACTACGGCCGGGAATTCCGCATCAATGATCCAGTCTGGGCCCACACGTGGAACCAAGGTTAGGTCCCCCTCCTTTTTAGAACTTTGGTATTGCCCGATGAAATTATCATACTCTTGTGAACCTGGTTAGCTAGATTTCTCCATTTCAAAATAGCTCAATTGGGGACAAGCCAGGCAATGGACTTATTCCCATGGTTCGAACCCACACTGGGAATTGTTCCGGCCGCTAGACCTTCCGATATCATTTCGTACAGCCACTTCGCCGCGCACTCGTGTAACTTGGAGGGTATCACCACCTTCAGGATTTTCTCATACGTGAACCAGTGGATACTATAGTAGTGTTTAGTTGTGCAGAAGAAAGGAAAAGAGGTGGAGCGAGGGGTACCGAAAGCAATATTATTCGAGATAATTCGTACGATATCTCAACCCTTGCTGGACATGTTCAAAGTCCCTGGGTTCCACATCATGAAATACTAAGATCTCATGACTACGCGTCTTGGCCGCATCCTTTGTTTCTTTAAAAATTGCGGCCGACATGATCGTGCACGTTTCTTAAGAAAACTAGGGTGAGTGAGAGAGGGAGCGAGGGAGCGGTTGATGAGAGTTGCAGATATGTCAACGTAATACTTTCGGAATGGGCACGTGCCGCCACCATCCCCACCAAGCCCTCAACCCCTCAACCACACAACCGCTCAACCACTGAGTAATCCATCAATCTCCCCACACCCAGTCTTAGCACTCTAGTTCACCACCTAGTTCACCACTTCTTCAGCCTTCATCTCCACTCCACCGTACAACTATGTTTTCTGCAACGCGTTCTCTTGTGCCGCGATGTACGCCTCCCCCTGCAAATCCTTCTTCCAGTAATTCTAACGAATTTCACAAAGCAGCGGCAAGAATTCTACCAGCGACATCCCTCACCACCCGGTCGCTATCCACTCCAACATCTCTCGCCCCACGCGATTCATCCTCCATCGATCGCTCGAATAGACGGGAGGTCCTCCTTCCTAGTCAGGTGCCCAAAAAGGGTGTCATGCAATACGTCTTGTAGCGCTACCCAATTCCTCCTCCCTTAAGCCTACTACTAACGAATTCCAGGACATCCCTCGACCAAGTCGCGAACTGGGCCCGCCAGGGCTCCCTCTGGCCCATGACCTTTGGGCTCGCCTGTTGTGCTGTGGAAATGATGCATTTGTCAACACCCCGCTACGACCAGGATCGTCTTGGGATTATCTTCCGCGCCTCCCCCCGCCAATCCGACGTTATGATCGTTGCGGGCACGTTGACGAACAAGATGGCACCAGCGCTGCGTCAGGTGTACGACCAGATGCCCGAGCCCCGTTGGGTCGTTAGTATGGGTAGCTGCGCCAATGGAGGTGGATACTATCATTACAGCTACTCGGTCGTGCGGGGGTGTGATAGGATTGTGCCGGTTGATGTTTATGTCCCCGGATGTCCGCCGACTAGTGAGGCTTTGATGTATGGGATTCTACAGCTACAGAAGAAGATGAGAAATACTAAGGTTTGCTCTTTTCCTGATTCTTTTGTGGGTGGCCTGGTGGGGACGATCTCGCTAACACACGGATGAATAGATTACCAGGATCTGGTACCGTAAGTAGATAGTATCCAACCTCGTGTTGGTGGAAGGAAGGGACAGTTTTTGGCCGCCGCTTAGTGAAGTGAGAGCCGATGTGTACACTGCAACATCAAGGGTTGCATTTTTTTTCTTTCTCTCATTTCGCTGGTTCAAATACAGGATTCCCTTTCTCTTTTACTCGGGGGTTGTGATACCAGCGTAGAATTTTGTTCGCGCCGAAAATAAACATTCGGTGGTTGTGCTAAGGGGTTGCAATGACAACCCAAGCGTCATTGATGTACAGTACTGTACGGGAAGCTGCCCCCCCGACTCCTGAGAAGACCCTGAAAAGACCGCGTGAAATCGTGGTTTGGAGGACACATAGATAATATTACTCTGGAGGGGATAATGAAAGCAATGCTCATAGGCATTATCCCCCTGGTTATGCTCTAGAATTGTTTGGGGGGATTCGATCAGGGGTTCACAACGCAGAGTTAGGGATTGCTGTCTCTTTGGCAATTGTCTGCTGTGGCGACAGATAGGGATTTCGCAGCCATATTTGTTTGTTGCAACGTGGGCTAGGGTGAGATTCTACTAATTTACCACGGCAAGATAATCCCTGGCCCTAGTTAATACTAGAATTTTAAGCGTTATATGGAGGCTATTTCATACTGTACTTAGAGTACTCGTACTGTAAATTTGTGTCTTATAGGTTCTAGTATGGTTTCCGTATTTCATACTGGAAACCGCACTAGACTACATATCATACCAATCCAAAGTAATTGACAATATAAATTTATAAATAATTCCGTAAGATAATACTCGAGTAATCTGGCTATCAAATGCACCTCAGCAGAGTTTCCAACGTTCTAAAGTGTGTGCAGAGGACAAATTTAATGTGAACTGAAATAATCTGGGGGAAAACGAATGATTCTGGTTGCTTGTACCCACATTGGCCCAACTAACAACATCTGGAAATGACAGGACTTAACTTTAGCTACAAAGGGTATAAAGATCAAAGCCCACAGGAGTCCCTGCTTTTCTATAATACTCTCCTCGAGTACCACAAACTTAGGACAATAATATGAAAGACATTCTCCGCAATTCCCCCTGACAAAAGAAACACATAAGCTAAGACTCCCACTGCCTAGAGCTTTCAACTAATAACACCACCGTAGTCTACCCAACTATGTTCTACCATGACCTCCACTGCATGGGCGCTCCATCACACTCGTACAGGTTCCACCTTCCAGCATCTTCCAGCAGCAAAGGTAACACTACTTCGGAAATCCCCTTTCCATTTTGTTTAGAGTGTTTAGACTCCTTGAAGCCCTCCCGGTGAGGTTGGTGATAATGTAATAAGTTCAGGATGTGATGGACTAAGACGTTGCGGTACGGGGGTAGAGCTTTGATATTTGGGGCTAACCGGGGGTGGTGGTGATACTTCTTACCACCCACCGACGAAAGCGCTAACATTACTTGTAATGTCAATTCCAAACGACTGGATCCCTTCGTACGCTCTCATGCACTTGATCCAACAGCCTGCCAGCCGGCGCAGAGCGAAGGATAAGTGGCAAAACAACCTAAAAAACCCCTTAATACCGGTACCACGCCCGATCCTGCTCAAACAATTCTTGGCCCGGTCGAGGCGGTCTTTCCAGAATCTCCTTCTAAACCAGAGGTGTGTGGATCCGAAAACTAACGAAGGGATATGTACCGTACCGGTAGCAATTACAATCGACCAGCCATCGCTACCGGTACCCTGGTGAAATACCGGTAGATACTGCAGATGCCTAAAGTTTTTACAATTGGGGTGGGGTAGAATGCACCTACCAATCGGACCGGATATCCGAATTTCTCATGATCGTGAGATGAAGTTGTCTTGAACATATGCTCCCTTTGGGCTAAGTCCTTGTCAATCCCGATTCCAATGCCGGTAGCGGGATTACGGGGAGGTACGATGGTACCGTACCCGAGTACAAGGTTATCCTACTGCTATCGGTAGTCTATTAAAGAGGCTCACGCCCACAAGAATCCGCATCGGGAAATAAATGCAACTCTCAGTAGTAAGGTTTTTCTTTCCTTCCCAACCCCACCAAGTTACCCACTACTCAATCGAGCTAGAAATCGCCATCCCCTCTACCAGAGAGAGCAAAACATTTCCCGGGGTCGTTATTGGCATCACCCCGATACGAGTGTCGTATCCCTAGCGTCGGCAGAGCCAGAAAACGAAGGCCCACCCGAGTAGTGACCGGCCCCGACAAAGGGATAAGATCATTGGCCCCCTCCCCCGAAATCGCGGTAGGGAAGATGTCACCATGATGGCAACGACTCTGGTACGTGTTGTAAGGAACGCGTTCTTCCGCAGTATACAGTACCGGTATTATTATAACAATACACCGCAGCTCTTTGTCCGTTTGTATTGAATAGTTACCCCGAAATACCCCCCCCCCTACGCGCCCTAATTCACTGGGCTTTCCGCGAATCATGTTTATCGTCGCGTCGAAACATGATCTCCCTCGCCGGCTGCGGTGGGGATGTGCTTCCAAAGCTTGAGTGAGAAGCAATTCCAAGCAAGCAACACCCCCACCCCCTCCGCCGGAGAGTGGAGTGGAGTGGAGCGTGGATTGGTGGGGGACGTCATGGGAGACGTCAGTCTTTTGCCATCCCAAGAGCAAGGGGAGTGAGTGAGGACAACTGAATCGGGATTCTTTACTTCCAATCCTTAATGCGATTTTCTGCCAAGTTACTGTGTCCTTGGGATGACGTCTAGTTCGGAGCCTTTCGGTGAGGTGTGTGCTCGAACGTCCGAGCCAAGAATGGGCACCTGTCTGCTTGAGATGGGCCTGCATAATAAATTTACAAGTACCGGCAGTAACTTAGCTGTTCCAAAAAGGGAGCCAATAGTTGGCGCGGGGACACAACTAGATTTGTCTATATAAACCAGGAGTTCTTTCGTTGTTTAGGAAGAACCGATTTGATGGTGAGTGAGATTTCAACTTCTACCATTTACCTCTTTACAGAACGAAAAACAGCCAATCTACCACATCAGACTTCGAAATGGACTCCGCCAGCGATCAGAAGAACTTGGGCAATGTCATCGGTGGACACAAGGCCAATCTCCACAATCCCAGTACCACCTACTCCCATCCCTTCCACTTTTCGCAGTGCGCTGATCGCTAATTGTCATTCTAGACACCTCCCCAGAGGCCAAGCAACACTCCAGAGAGGTTCTCGAGGAGCTCGGCTTTGAGACCACAAGCTATACCAGCGGCCCCAGTGGCGTAGATGTGAACATCGAGGGAAAGAATCCTGGAAACGTTGCTGGTGGTTACAAGGCGTAAGCTTACCCATTCGTCATTTTTGAAGGCCGGATGGCCGGTCAGCTGATGATGCTAGTACCCTGCACAATCCCAATGTTTCCGAGGAGGCGAAGGAGCGCGCTCAGGAGAAGTTGGAGCAGATGGGAGCCAAGTAAGCGGGCTGGTGTTTCGGAATGTTAGGAGTCGTGGGGGGATGTGGGTCTTGTAATTGTAGCACCGGTATCGCTTTTAAATGCATCGGTGGATGATACTATGATGCCCCTACGCTGTGTCCTGTGATGAAGTCCAAAGAGCTATTGCGATGGCAGGTTATTTCACCCGCGAAAGACCAGTATCAACATGGTACCGTTTGGCGGACATATCTTGAAACCGGTGAGGATTCAATTATTTTGCATGGAACAAGCCAATAGTCTTATTCGAGCCTCCTCTCCGTGGCTAGTTCACCCGCCAACTCCGAATTGTTAAATACAGGTACTTCAAACGGGCCAGGGAACTTGTCGCTAAACCACGCCAATATCCAACCCCCCGCACACCTGTTCTGTTTCCTTTCGACCAGCCATCCACCATCCGCGAGTGATTCCGCATGAGGAACTACAGAGCATTCAGCATTGAGCTTGTGACTGGACTTGAAATTCAGGCGCAATATCCCGAACACGATTCTCATAAGTCACGAGTATTACCTTATCGCAGTATTTTTCTTTTACGCACTCATCAACGCAGGGGCGCCTAACGGCCTTCAACCACACAGCTGCAATCCGTAGCCCTCTCCCACTCTAGTCTCTTCCATACCACCAAGCCTGCCTTTTTTCATCAGTAACATTCCGGCTGCGGCCCATCCAGGCAAAGGAGTTTTGTTATCGCCGATACCAGTAATCGGTGTCTGTAACCCCCCCCCCTTCTCTCGAAGATGCATCTGCACCAATAATGAAGCCAATGCCCAACAACATAATATTTAACCTTAGGATCAAGGACTCATATCCATCTCTCAGCAAGACAAGTATTCGTTCCGATGGTGATATTATGTGAAATACCCAGCTGGCGCGGGAGGGGGGGGGAGATGCCAGGAACCAGCTAATCCCCGCGCAATCATCAGAGGTCCAGGAGTTCCATCCTCCCTCACAATTGAACGATCCCATATCGTGTGTGGGTCACGGAGAGCAACAAATCCTGTCCTATCATTGGAGAATAGAGATTGAAGACCTTAATCTTCCCAAATAAGGCTGGAGGGCGAAATCTACCCTACTACGAGATGCAGAATCTAACTCAGGGCCCCACACCTACCTAGGAATGAGGTTTTCTATCACCAGGATAGCATAAGGGGTGGGGCTGTTGGATGGAGTAGGGAGGGTTCGGCGGCACCAGCGGCGACTTTGTTCCACCAACTTTCATCCCCTCTGGTCCACCCGCGCGCCACTAATGTAGTGCTCGGAAGTGAGGATGCGGTCCGTCTGGCTGAGGAGGGGTATGGGGGGAGCTTCCAAGGCGGAGGCGATTGTGGGATTGGTTCTAACATAATTCATTATCCTCGTTTGGCCCCTCACATTACCGGATGCTGGCTGGACTACCAGGAGTGTTCTACGCGCTTTTGAGGGTATGGTATTTAGAATTGGTCAGAGTGAGTTGGTGGTTGGAGAAGATATACCAAGAGGCCTACAGATGCTGTGTTTGGCGGGGGGGGGTGATGCTTCTAAGATGGGTGGCGGGGTTGCGGAATACATTTATGGTGAGATTGGAAACACAATTTAACATGAAACCAAAGGTTGATAGTGAGGCTATCCGCCTGGTTAGCTCAGTGGTAGAGCGTGTGGCTTTTAACCTCAATGTCGCGGGTTCGACCCCCGCACCAGGCTTGCCGGTTTTGTTCTTTGAGGGGGTGGGATTTTTTGGAACCTTTTTTCTACTTCCCAAAGTGATTTATCCCCCCCCACTTTTAGTTGATTTGTTGAGATTTCGTTCCCCCATTTTCTGCTCAAGACGTTATAGCAGGGGGTTCACATCATTGGATCCTTCCCCGACTCAACAACTGAAAGTCCCCAATCGAGGGTAACACAATGTCATAAAAGAAAACAATCCAGACATCCCCGCTCGTAGTACCTCATTAAGGGGAAAAAGAAAAAAAACTAAGTATTTTCGAGTGATAAGTTATGCTTATCCCCCCGAACTTGATTTCTCAACCCGCGATGAATTTGGATCGCAATTTAAACAAGAATAACTTACAAGAGACATATTGGTGAGGAAAATCCAGCACTCTAAATGAAAATTACAATTGCATATACCGACATCTAAATTCTCTATCCCTCGGAGCCACGCCATATGAATAAACCTTTCCAAAAATGTGCAATTAACCCATTACACCGCCTCCAGAAGTGATCGATGGACCCCGCATTCGAGAGGAAGAACCAATCACCCGATTCAACCACCTCACCAGGTAGGTAACCTAGGTCTCATGCTACTGACACCCGCCCGCACTCACTCAAAGTTCGGTCGGTGCCCACTTCGACCTCTTCCTGATCCTCGCTCCAAAAAGGAAGAATCCGATAGGAATAGGTATCATAACGACGGCTATAAATCCTAGCAGCGAGCCAGCCCAGTTGACTCCGAGGTTGTGGAACATTTGGCGACCAAAAAGAGGGAACCCGGCGGCGAACGAGGAGCGGAGGAACGTATTTGCGGCGATCGCGGAAGCAGCGCTAGAAGAGTACTTATTACTATGGGAATCGGATGGGCGGGTATAGGATAGGATAAGATAAGATGCGCTTACAACATCAGGTATGCATCGATAAGGTAGTTTATGGATTGCAGGAAGATTGTTATCAGGCCAATGCCCAGTGGGATACCGGCGAGGGTGGGAACCGCCCAGTGGATACCGGGGTAGTTTCCTCTGGAAATGCTTGTCAGCGTAAAGTAGAAAATCCATACGGGGCATATAAATGCGGGAAATCTCACGTCCAGGAAAGCCAGAAAATTCCGATGGGGAAGAGAAAGCTCCCGATTATGGCTGGGACCAAGCGATCTTCGGGAATTGGTACATTGTTATTCGCCCTCATCCGCTTGTTTGTCCACGGCTGGAAAGATATTACTAAAAGTCCCCCCAAGAACATCCCGACGACCATTCCAAGATACGGTAGTGCGGACACCCCAAGTCCGTAACCACGGATCTCGCCGAAAACGATTGGGTAGGCTGTCAAAAAGATGTAAAGGATACCGCTGCGGGGCATATATTAGTAAATAATCGCCTTTCGGAAAAATACCGCAATAGTTACTAGACAAAAGCAGTGTACAAGCTGAGCAGGAATATGATGGGCTCAGTAAAGAGAAGTTTGAGCGGACGCGCAAAGTTCTTTTCAACCAATTCCTTGAAATTGATTTCGATCTCTTCCTGCCTCGCGTGGATTCCCCAATTCTTTGTCAGGCGGCGAAGTTCGGTGGCTTTCGCTACTAGGATCACTGGCGGGTATGTCTCCTCCAAAAAGAACAAGCACAAGAAGAGTGCGAAGAAACCCATGATTGCTGTGATGTATTCCGTCCATCTCCACTATCAATTTATCCCTTGGTTAGTAACAAGACATATAATCAGTGTGAATGATGCCTGCCGGACACTCACGCCCAAGTAACTCTCTGCGATGAACCCACCCGCGATAGGAGCGTAAAGCGGTCCTGAGAATACCGCCATAGAAAAAACAGCGATTGCGGTTCCCCTAGTCTCCTGACTGAAGATGTCCGCGAACACAGCCCCGACAACCGCCAATGGAGAGGAGGCAAAAAATCCACCCCAAAATCGACATATCAGAACTGTCTGGGCATCCTTGGCTACAGCGACGGCAATTTGAAAAATCGAAAATCCAAAAATCCCGAGTAACAGGGGGGGCCGCCGGCCCTTGAGCTCGGAGTAGGGTGCCCATATCAGAGGCCCACTTGCGAATCCAAGCACATAAAATGAGAGCCCCAAGATGGCTACTTCGCCACTTATTCCGAAAAATACTAGGGTTGAAGTCAACACCCGTGCTGCGTTTGGCAGCGATAACTATGTCAAGGGTGTGCCATTGGCACTTACCCGCAACCTCTGCTGTAGCAGAAGAAAATACACTACTCCCCCACGCCGACACCAGCGTAGTATATCCTAGAACAGTAGCAGTTATCAACCTAAACCCAATCAATGGAAATCCCTGCGAATTCTAGCTCATCGCAACACACACTTCTTTTTTAAGGGCCAATTTTGGCCATGCACAGGATCATCATGACCAGCAAAATCCACCAGATACCGATCCCGATGAGGCAGTGGAGGAGGATATTCCCTTCCGCCCCCAAAGGGGGGGAGCTCGCCCCTTGAAGTGAACCCTACAAGAGCACGTCCAAGAGTGTTGCTGTGGTCAGACAAGCGTGTCCTTTCCCGTTCAACCTCAGTCGGCTGACTGTCCGTCTCTCGTTGTGTGCCCTGCCGACTCAATATTGAACTGCCATCCGAAGAGGAGGATATGTCTGAAGAATGTGGGCGAGAGTTATCTCCACGATGTAATTGGCGGGAGGCCTGTCTTTCCGCCTTTCCAATATCGAGGGCAACGTCGCTTGGGCTCCACATGGTTGCTCACCCGTTCGTTCGTTCCCCAATATATGTTAGCTTTTACCTCACTCGAAACCCAATTTCTCTCCAAAAAAGTAACCAATGAAACGAGGAGATTGAGAGCAGAAATTGACGAGCACAAACTTACGATGAGGAGTTATGCAAAGCACAAAGGTCAAATGATGCCATCCTGCCGTAATTCCGAGATTGGTACTAGATATAGTACTCGAGTACTGAAGGGTCGGAACATCTCCCGCTTTCCTTAGCGAATAGTAAAGCTAGGGAAAGCTTATAACCAGAAAGAGGTTAATATATCGGTATACCCGATGGGGCAGATTATATTACAATATTGACACGAGCCCTTGAGCCCTTGTCAGAAAGAGTGGAGAAGGGAGCATCCACGCGCTTTCGCTCCTTCCAGAATTGGAGGGTTCCCCCGCCAAAATAGGACATGGCAATATTAGTTCACGGTCCACAAGTACTCGCGTGAGTACTACCCAGTACCGGTACAGCCCCACTAGGCCCTTAGAGGCTGTGGAGTACTGAAAGGATTCCGATAGAAAATTCGCCATCGTTCTCTACTGGAACTAATGTGGATATCCCCGTATATTAGCAAAAAAAAAACAAATATTCTAGAGCAGAAAACAGCACTATACCGCATCACGACCACTCACTAAGATAGCCACTTGCATTGAAAACCAAAAACCCCAAATATCAATGTCCGGAAGCATAACCGCTAAAAATACAGTATATATCTAAATAGGAGCTCTCAGATGAAATCGAGTTGCACCGTAGGGTAATGATCGCTCAGTTGCGTCAATCTAAATCCATCCCGGCAGGGTTCGTCTCAAGAATTATGAAAACTTTTATGGAGCTTGCGTGAAGCAGATTCTCCCCGGGCAAGAAAGCCATCATATCAAAAGAAAAAAGCGAAGGGGGAAAGGGTCATCTTAACAATCTTTTTTTCTCTGATGACCCGAACAGGAAGTTAGAATCAGCCGGATCTCGGCATCAACCGAAACCCCTGATGAGCCGCTTGCGTCACAAGAAGCTGGAGCCGAGGCTGTTACAACTACTATACGATATGTTTTTCATCTGTTCATAACATTGTACTGTACTCGTACTGTACTCGACCCCACTATACCTACTATCCGTAGCCCCCCCTCCACTCGAGTACAAGCACTAGACTACCCGTTACTTCACTTGAAGGAAAATGAAGACGTGGAAAAAATATATTCAGCAGCAGACGGAAATTGAGCATCCCCAGACTCCTAATTTGGTTCCTGAAAGGAAAATTCTAAGTTGGCCAAGACAGAAGCGCCATTCCCTCAGGGGCAGAGCCAGGAGAGTTGGGCCAGACGGATTTATTTCCACCTCCTCTCCCCTTAGGACCAGAGTTCCCTGAGATTCTTGAGAACACAGAACCACCCTTGTTAGACATTTCCAGAGTAGGGGAGCCCCTGGACCGTTCCGAGCTAAAACTTCCTTTAAACAACCCCAAACGGGACTCGCGCAGAGAGGAGAACCCAGTCCACGGGTGCCGTGCATCCCGCTGATGGTGTAATACGTCCCGATATGAGACCAAATCTATGGTCTATGATACGCACCGGGCACCTGATGGCGTCCCGAGAATTAGGGCCAGATGCATAGCGCCTGAGATTTAAACTACCGCTAGCTAGCCCGGAAGGCAAGTGACCGAAACCGTATATATCGTGGACATAGATATATATCCTCCCTGTTCTCCCATCCGACACAAAAGTGTAGTAAGCAACGCGGAAGATACAAGGTTCGACAGGAGATTATAGAATACCTATTTGATGTTGACTAGCGAAACGTATCCCTGTGTGCTCCTGTTAACGGGTTCCTTGCCCTGTAGTTTGTGCTATTGCCCAGATATAGCCAGATTCCAGATTCCAGATGGAGTTTGCGGGTAATGAGCAAAGGATCTAGCTCCCAAACTTCGAATCATCATACCAAACGCAACTCACATTGCCCTAGCTTGAGAATCGTTTACAAAGCCTAATAACTGGTCGCCGTATCGGGAAGACACTCGACCTTCAGCACTCCCCACAAAAGAAAAGTCAATGTTTATTAGAGTCCCTAATACGCGATATAAGCTCAATTTAACCAGCGTCGGCCAAAGAACTTAACAAGAATCCGGAACGGAAAGGGGAGCGAAGATGACCGCAGCCCGGCAAGTATACTGCAGTCTATGGATTATGAGGTGAGAGGGATGATAAGAAAGTGGCTGGGGGATACCGAATACAAGCCCCACAAGTACCCGTAAGCACTCGGATACAAGAGAAATGCGCTAGGACTTTGCAATTGCCTCTCGTAGTAGGACGTTGAATTTTTTTTCTCGCCTCATCTAAGGGCTAAGTTTGGTAATCTCCCCACCCCTATCCCAGAGGGGGGGATTTCAACGATCTATCATAGCACATTTCTCTTGCGCTCGAGTATGATACCTAAGAGTGAAAACATCCGATCAGGGAACCCGAACACCGTCAGAGCTACCGGTAAACAGAACAGAAACCGTACGCAGCTATCATAAATGCCCAGATCTATGAACCCATTGCCCCCACGAATCTTGTACTAATTAGCACTATCCGAGGACTAACTCAAAACAAAGTAGCGAAAAAAGCCACCCAGGAATTAGGGATGCTAGGAACATACTAGCCCCACCGCATCGGGGTCGGAGTTGAGAATGATATTCCAATCTCTACCCTTAGAAAAACCAAGCCGGTGTTAAATATAATACCCAAACATACCGTAAATAGGTTTTCACTGCTTCTCAATCAACATTTAAATATACCAAGAACCCCCCCCCCCTTATCGATACCATCCACCACCCCTCCAGTGATAATCCGTGACCCTGGATCGTGCGAAAAGGGGGGGCTTCGAGAAGCCGAAAGATTCTTAGTTGGTAGATATACCCAACACCCCGGTATCGAGCTGTGAGATTATAGTAAGAGTGCAGATAAGTTCCATTTACTACGAGTGCCGCCGATAGATAGATAGGTCATGTGATAAGCTGGTGTAGAGCGGCATGTTAGCAACCATTGGGATCATGAACTTGATGACTTCATCGGGAGAGCAGCTCCTACTATCGCCAAGTTGAAATCTCTTTTCCATATCACCTTCCCGTTTAGTGACCAGAATATTCCAACAACCTATCTCATTTGACTCTTTATAAGAAATCATGGGCTGTACCTGTGGATCAAGCGAGATCTCACTAGGAATGTGTTATGCAATTCTGACTCTACACCTCTGTACCGACAAGACATGGAATGAAATATCCAGTTGTCTGCAGGTTCGTCCAGAGTCTGCTCGACAAATCTGTTCAAAGGCAACGATAATATTAACTCTTGATTAGAATTTTGATTTATGATAATAATTATAATTATACTGATCTGATTAATCAAACAGGATCGTGCAAGCGATCCAAGCGATTTTCATGATTTGTACGCGGTTTTGAGAAGCCTAAACCGCCCCGGACACACTGAGTTGATACCTGAAGACTCAGAACAATCCCTTGCTCTCAAGAGAGCCTCCCAGAGCGGTCTTGATAGTTATATCAAAACCTTTCCACAGTTGGCAAAGGAATTGGGAATCAAGGCTGCAAGGTCTACTATCGAGTGCGTGATGCACAACCATCATAACATCTATCAGTTTCCTCCCAGTCAACCAAAACCACCTCTCAATATGTATCATAAAGAAGCTCATATGAACTTTACTTTTTGGGCAACTCGAATGGATCCAAGGTAGTTCAATACTTTTATTTATTTTTGTTTATTTTTGTTTATTTTTGTTTTTTTTAATTTATTTTCTATTACAATAAAGTACTCATATCGATAAGTTGAAGCCAGACACTTGTACAAGAGTTACTACTTTTAGTGTTCAGCTTCAACTTAATCTTACGAGTATAATATCTATGTAGTATATTAGAAAATAATAAATTAAGTTAACATTATTCTAGATGCTTTACATATTCCGATGAAACATGGATTGAGATAGGGCACCCCCGTAGACCCCCAAATATTTTCCGTCCTCGTGGATCTAATCCACTCGATTACGGAAGGCATCAGTTCAAATCGGCCGGTGTATAAATCATGTTTTGGGGCTGCATGGCCTACGAGTATTGGGGTCCTTGTTTTGTATGGGAGAAGGAATCTAAGGAAGAGAAGAAATACTTTAATGATATTTTGGAGATTGAAAATAGGGTGAAAAGACAAAAGCAGGATCAAAAACAGGCTATGGCATGAATTGAGGGAACAGAAGAGTTTAAAATCTTACAAGATTTAAATACTAATATACAGCAATTGGATCAAACTGATCCACTTCCATCTGGGTATCCTCGAAACAAGCGTCGCGAAGAATGGGAATTTAAGGAACAAATAAAAGAGTGAGGAGATAGAAGTAAGGGCAGTATCGATTGGGTACTATATAGAGAGCATATCCTATGACCGCTCTACTATTCATTTCTCTAACGAATAGAATAAGAGACTGGAAGAGAAATGTGGGCTGTTGAAGATAATGCTCCAGCCCACACTACTGCACGAGAATTAGGTGAGGAGGAGCGGGAAAGAGGAGGTATACAATCTGTTGACTGGCCAGCCCAGTCACCCGATTTGAATAAAATAGAATCACTTTGGAACTATTTGAAAGACTCACTGGAAGAGTACAAGTTCAAAGGTCAAAGTCATGCTACAAAAAATCAGGTAAAAGCAGCTTTGGTATTAGAATGGGAGAAGATACCAATTGATTTCATTAATCGTCACTGTTTAGATTTTCAAAATAAGTTGCAACTTGTTATTAAGAATAAGGGGGATAATAATTTTCGTGGCTGATTTTATTTCTATTGATACTTTTCAATAACTCTCTCTTTCTTTTTATTTCACAATTTCTTGTTAGCTCCTGGTTTATGACCTACTTGTTCTTCTTTAAGTATCTTGAGTTTTAAATATATGGTGTTTAGTTTCTTGCTCGTTGCAACCTGCCGCTCTACACCAGCTTATCACATGACCTATATATCTATCGGCGGCACTCGTACATACACGGGAAACAAATAACATGTATCACAGATCCACGACATTACTCTAGGGATCTCCTTTGCGAGCCAAGGGTGATAATTCTCATATCATATCACTCGACATATAATTTTTTGGTCACCGTCGTAACAAGTAAATTAAGCTCAAATTTTCTCAAGGAGAGAGAGACATACATAGCATTCCCAACCAGAACGGCTTCGGTAGCTCTTTAGAGAAATTAACGTGAAAAGGCCTAATATGCCCGAACATGCAAAGAGAACAGCGATGACCTCATCCATCATCAGAGGAAACCTGTTTCCCCCCACACCAGTATAACGCCTCCAAACCTAAAGGGTATCAGAATATAATAATAAAAGAGACTATGCTCCACTTATGACATAGCCACTAAATTAATCAAGAACCAACCGGAACCGCCCTCAATCAACGAAACGGCCGCCACCCAATAAAGGGATGATGTTGGAGAGCAATAGTAAGTTATGCAAGAGACAGGGGAAGAAAAGGTTTACAAACAATAGAAGACTACACTTGTATATTCAATAGTGTCTGCAAGTTTGAGGAAAGGTAGATCACGGGGAAACGGGAGGGGGTATGATATAACAAGCAAAGGGATCTTATGGAAAAAGCCCGGTAGTGAACAATAGCAAGGGAGATAGAATAGCTATTGGGTAACTAGTGAACTCGTCTAACTCTAATGGTGTCCGAGGGACACAGGATTATGGATGGCCCTTCCAGTAAATTACTTTAGGGGACGGGTTTTTTGGCCAGCATCGTACACATATGTGACCATGCCACCCGACAAAGCCTAGGTTTTAGAGAACCTGTATTAGAGTGACCTTTCTGGCATTGCTCCTCTGTCTTCCAAAGGATTTCGCATCCCCAGGAAGACTCTCTCCCAAGCGCTCCGAAAAATTCCTCCGCCCCCCACGTGCTCCTACTTCTTTCAAGTGTATGGGCACATTGGGCCTCGCTCCTCATTACCTTCCCCCAGGATCCCAGAATTTAGCATCATTAGTTCTTAACCTGACCCCCCATAGACTTGAATAACTCGCCAGCTCACAAGTAATAAATAAAAGCCCAAGCCCAATTCCCTCGAAAAAGGGCGTGGAGCTAGGCGAAATTTTGGACCCTGTTGAACCAATTCCAGCCAACGTGACACTCACACAAAAAAAAAAAGAACACACACGATCGGCCCGGGGGGTCCAATGAGCCCAAGAAACCCATGGGGTCAGTAAAGATAAAGACGATTCGATACCCCCGAGGAAGTCCTCGATGACTTCCAAGCAAGATTATTACTAAGATAATTCCTAAAAAAAAAAAAAATTCGATATGAGCCCAGCCAGAAAACAGAGTGACAGTCTATGATTGCGATATGGTGAAGTCGACTCCTCCTAGCGTTAGAATAGATATGAATGCTCTGTTCAGTATGTGCACCAAACTCACTTGAACAGAGTCCAAGCGTAAAACGCCCGGCCACGTATCCCACTAGGTCATCCTTTGCCCGACTTGCAAAACCTTCAGGAGCCAGGAGTGTGGCATCGCACACTCGGATGGAGCTTCACACTTACGATAGGCCTTGGGTCTCTCGGAAGAATCAGTACCCTCCTTGCATGCGTGAAGCAGGAAGGGGATATTCGAAACTTCCCCCTTCAAGGGTCACTGCGACAACGAATAAATTGGTTTTTAGGGGAGCCAAGTCCCGACTCGACGGTATCGTGCTGTGTTACTGGATGAAACAATGTGGGCATACAAAGCTACTCACATCCTCAGGGCAGGGGAGGTTTGGAGTCCCCAGCACAGCGACCAACTCACCAAGTACTTTTTCACGCCCCTCTTCTCGAGCTGGGGCACTCGCTGCCTCTATCACCAGGTTGGAGATTGATTTCATGGTTGCGGAGTACGGGCGCAACCGCATGCCGATGGTGTTTTGAAAACTTCGGCCCCCCCTAGTCAACCGATTCCCCAAACATTGCTCCAATGCTCGCAGCTCCTCTCCCCAACCTCTCACGGCGGCCAATGTAAGAGATCAGTGATATCACATTTTCACACCCCGCTCGACCCTTCGCCGATCAATTGAATACATTCTCCTGTACTCCTCTACGGATATTCTGGCCAGTTAGCTGCATCTATTGTCACCCCACTCGCTCCCAAAAGAAATATTAAAGATTAACACCACCTAACTGCAATCTGCTAAAATCAACCAACTATTTATCGGGTCACAGATAATCACTCGAGATTTTCGACCCACTGACAACGTCCACCAAACGGTGAGGAACACGGCACCGGCGAGCGAACACGGCGTAGCAACTCCCGCCCCAGGCCAGATAGGGCGAACACAGTCGAGCGAGCGACCATGTTGGGGCAAAAAGTGCACCTTAACGACTCCCGATGTGTCCTCCGGGTGCTACATATCTTCACCCGTAGTAAGAAAAATGCCATATGCGCCCACTCACCCTCCGCCTTCAGAAGTGGAGAACAATATGGAAGTGACCCGTGCGTGCGGCAAAGCTTTCTTGAACCCCCCAAAACTTCTTTTTCTCTCTTGGGTGCAGACTCGAGGATTCCCCGGGCTCCAGACTACTTGGGTACTCGACTGCATGTGAGGTTTTATAAGTGGCTTGCACACATCTTATTTTCTCCCGGTACTAATAGCCAGTGCTCAGCTAAGGCTCACTTCAGCCGGGTATAGCACACCTGTCCTGAAATCCTGAACGCTATTTTTTTCTTCTTGCCCACTCTTTCTCCCCCTCTCCTCCCTTCTCTGGTTATTATGCCTTCTTGTAGAGCTTTCGCGAGTCCCATACCCACGCCACGAAAAATACTGGCAAGACAAATTAATGCGAATCCTCATCCCGATACCAACCATTTAAGCCGCACATCAATAGGCCGTATCAGAAGCAAAAAAGAAAAGGAAAAATAAAGTCGTCGTACAAACGCTGGGGTAGGGGGGGGGGGGGTGAAGGCAAGAAGGAAAAAAGAAAGAAAGCGGGAGCTGTCCTTCATCGAATACTATTGGTAGATAGATACAAAACCACTTGGTCGGTCATAAAGCGAGTCATCCTCGGCAATTCTCGATCCGCAATCTAACAAACCATCCTTGGCGTGGTGTGATTGGGGCTGCCCAAATAATGAGGATCATGCGTCGATATCACAATCCAAGCCGGAGGGGGGAGGAGGAAGGGAAAGTGAAGAATAACGAGGTGAGAGGAGAATATGACACCAGTATCTGAACCGCCTCCTCGCCCCCACCGGAGACTAGAGAAGAGGACGAGGGAGATTGCCTAATTATGGTTGTGTAAGACGGTGGGAAAAAGATAGAAAAACCGGGGCCATGCAGAGACAAAACGGGTGACACTTCCTTTTTTCCCCTTCTCTTGTGTTCGGATCTATGGCCATAGGAAGAGAGGTGTTATGATAAGCGGAGAAAGAGCAGGAATTTGTGATACATCATCGCTATAATGACACTTCAGCTGTGCTGTTTTTTATTCAAAGCCCAACGGTTTTTGCAGCTTGAGTCCCCTTCGCATATTTCAATTTCATGTGAATATTTTCGAATGCACTTCGCCTTACAGAGTGTTGTATGATTCTGTATCTCGTTACCCAGGCACTACGCTTCTATGGGCGTGCATAGGACAGCTCTAACGAATTATCTTGCCATTCTCATTTATACCTACGTGAGTTAACCTTCCACTCCTCCGAGTCCTCCACTCACCTTACTCGAAAGGGAAACAGCAAGGGCCTTAAAGAGCTACTACAAGTACATACAGGAATAAATCAGTCTCATGCTAAATGGCCCCTTTCACACGGAGGGAGAAAGGGTAGGAGGATCACATAACAGACCGAGAATGTAGGAATCGCCAGATCCATGCGCAGGGTTGCGGCAAGGCAAAGATAACCAAGATAAGTGACCTCATTGCTGCCACGTCTTATTCGGGGCAAACTAACAATTATCCACATATTGGTGAGGGAGAAAAAATGCATCGGGGTTTCCGATTGGCACCACCTCGAGCTGCTTATAGCTTCCTCAGTCCTCAGCCTTTCACCAACTGGGCACTTATGCTTCGCGGGAGACTTGGGAGACCCCGCTTTGGGTTTCATGCCTTTTCCTTTCAGGCAAGCAGTGCGCATGGTGTACGTATTGTGATGCCTCGAGAATCGCCCTGAGGTCCAATCAATATCGCCAAACTTGCCCCAGGACTGCACCTTGAGTCCCGATTCCTAGTTGGTAAATTGGAAAAGAAGAGTTCAGTATGAGGTAGACGGATAGCATCCTGATGAGAGCCCAAAAATATGTCATAAAACTATATACAAAAATATCCAGCAGTATCCAAGCAAACAACTCTGGGGAAAATAACCCCTGAAAGCTCCAGACACAACCTAGAAGGCAGGGTGGATCATTCAAAGCATCGCTGACAGATATGGCACCCTTGATAATCCCATGTATTCGGGAGATTTTATTCCCATGAATCCAGATACCGCACGAGCCGCTAATAAACAACGGAGACTGACTGAGCACGACTCTCAGAAGGCCTTTGATCCAAACAAAATGATACCTCCCTCGTGGAGGTGAACAACGTTATGCAAGCTGCAAGCAGAACTAGTACTCAAAAAAGTTGAAGGGCACCAATATTCCAAAATCCAAGCACACATAATAAACCGTTTCTATCCTTGGCCGGAGCTAGCCATCAGCAGTCATCCTGCTATTCCGCAAAAATATTTGCTTACCCAGCCTCGATTTATACCGGTTGAATTTTCCCCACTTCAACCGCCTGTCCTGATGTCCTAAACAGCAATTGGTAAATTACCTCTGCTGATCAGTTACGCTAGCACCCAGTGCTGGTAGTCCATAGTATCGTCGATGAACCTTTATTCAGCTACCGTATATAATTGCCACAAGCCTCTCGCACCAAGCGCCATAACGTGTAGGACATACGTCCAGTACGGGAGCGCTGGCGTTCAAACGCAAACCCAGAGTTGCCCTGTCATTGTCAAGCCAGGAGACCAATGCCAATCTAATCCGACCAGTCTTCCGAGTTATCACAGTACAAATACAATAAGGTACTATTCCGGGCACCGGTATGATATCGAGGTCTGTTGTTGTCAATTGCTCTGAACCTTCGCAACCCTTTCGACCTAATCACCAAGCCAAACTTGACCCCGCATGATATAGGCTCTGGGCTCTTCGCACGACAGCCTCTCCTAGGTGCTGGACACCAAAAACCGACCATCCTGCTCGTATTTTTTTCGCTTGCTTGGCCATTTATAAAGTATTCGGAGGCCCGGCGCCAAGCAAAGTATCAATAATGTTCGGGCGTCCAAACACTTTATAATTGACCTAGCAGCGGTATCAAGCATCTATCGTAACACATGCGGTGATGTGTATTCACCCTCTCCAAAATGCCCCTCTTACCGTTCTCCGCTAGTATGATGCCCATTTTATCGAGAAAACGGAGCCTACAGAAATCAAGAGGAGTCGAATCTAAGTAGTTCTATACGGGGCTCCCTCAAAAAAACTTTGTCGCTGCTGGGGCTCGTTCGTTGCTAGACTCCGTTTAACAGTTAGTGAGGGTTGATTCCAGACGACTGGCACCCCACATTTGAGAATCTAGCTCTACCCGAGCACATGCTGCTGGCAAGAGGCCCTCGAGACCTCGAGGAAAGATAAATCAAAGAGATCCCACCAATCACCCACCCCCGCCATTCAATTATTATTATTGTTTTTTCCTTAGTTTTTCCCCCCCCTGTTCTTTGCCCTCCCTTCACCGACTTGGTGTGTGGCTCATTTGATGATTCTTTCGCACAGTACCCGTGTTCTGGCCTGTGGCTTGCATGTCTCAGTCGTACATGCCAAGAATCCTAGCACAGGATGATATAGATAGATTGTCCCATGCACCGTGTACCCCCAACCAGATAAGTCGTCGTATGTAACCATCATACGATATTTATGTCACCCCCGGTAACCCCCGCAAGCCGCCAGCTGCCAACCAGTTGCCACCCCGAAAACCCTGCAATGGTCCGGGAATGGAAATGCTCGGTATATCCCGAATGGTTGATGTGGGTAGGCTACCACACTTGGGCACAAATATACAGGCACCTTTCTGGGTGAGAATCGGTACCAGTACCGCAAGCGCAATACGGTAGAGACCTCACGGTGCATCCATCCAGACTCTTTTTGGATACCGGTATCTTATCTTACCCATGCCAAGCCCCATGGCATCCTCACAGGGGTTCCCTCCACCACGAGAGCACCTCTACTCGTAGTCTACTCGAGTACACTTTCTATCCAATAGAACTTTTAATAGAGACCCCTTTGGATTATTCCCCCCGGCATCGAAACTTGGGATCCGGGGGTGTCCGATCTATCAAAATCAAGGTATTAGAGGTCAAAGCCGGCATAGGAACGTTGGCAAATCAGGGCAATTATGATGCCATCATAGTTTGGAAGTCTTTATGAAGGGTGACAAAGCTAGATTTGGGCTCATCCGCCGCAAGGTAAAATCCCACATGAGGGGTCAATGAACGGACCAAACAAAATAGGTATTGTTCGTTGAGCCCCCCCTCCCACATTATCTCTTGGCGCCCAGGGTGTCTGGAAACGTCCACTGCAAGGTCTCTGGACCGGTACTTGTAGATCGGTTTGTCGTTTCGTGGCACAAAGGAAACCACAAGCCACTCGGACAACTAAACTTGAACAGGAAAGTTTCTTATTGTAATCTCGATAAAAGGTTGCAACTAAAGAGATCAGCGGGCGATTTCTTCATAAACAACCAACCAATCAGTGTCTGTCTGAGTGGGAGGGTGTCCGAGTGGCTTGTGGTTTCGTTGTCCGGTCAGGTCTGGAAAATTAATTTACTGGTAGGTATTTTGCTTTTTAGGAAACTCGCTGCAAGTTAAGAAAAAAAAACAATCATCATGACCTAACTGGGGCATAAAACCTGACGGAACTTTATCCCTCTCACTCGCGGGGTGCACATGGGATGCTCCAAGAGACGCGTATTTAGGTTGAAAGGCAATCCTGGTTAACGTTGACAGCCGTATTTCGATAGCCGCAGATAATCCATGATGGACCCCTCTTCTGCCGGCGAAATCGAAGGTGGAAAAGATGTATGGTCGCGACGAAATTTTAACTCTCTACTCGAGAAACACGCAGCCGCGGCTCGGGGCTTAGGCGTCGAGGGGGATTGAACAAATGAGAAAGGGAAGACAACACCTCCAGTCAAGGGGCTGAGTCTCGTCTCCACTCGTAAAGGCGATCCTAGATCGTGGTTCTCAAAAGGTATGATATTTCAATATCTGCCGACTTCCCGAGAGCCTACCGATAGGGGCGCTTGGGTAGGGCGTCTCTCTTACTTTTTTTTTCTTCCTTTCTTTTTCTTTTCTTATTACTCTTCAAGAGGGGTTTTTCTACGGCCCATTTAGCTCCCTCAAAGCCCGCGAGAAGGGGATGAACAGAACATTTTGTGGCCCTCTGTTAAACCACACCTTTTGGTTGAAATTTTTCAATGGCCAAAAGGGAAGCGGCTTTAAGACTCGCCCTTAATCAGACGATATTATCCACACAACCAATGAGGCCCTGGGTCAAAGGAGTTAGTAACTGCTATTATCTATTCAAACACCTTCTGGGTAAGGAGTTCTGGGGCCCACAACCTTTGTCTTGAAGATTTCGGTAAAAAAAAAAGTGGATCAGACCTCCGGGGCCAAGTTTCTCTAACGATGTGAGTGATCAGAGCCAAATGGGAATAAAAGGAAAGAAAAAAAGAATTGCTCCATCCTTCCCAATGTTTCTACTCGTACGGTACTCCGCTCTAGCGGAGGTGACAGAAGCCGAAGTACCGGTATCATTCGAAGGGAGAATCAATGGCGTTTTTGGTTGGAAAAGGGTTCATATTTTTCGGAACCCATCTCGTATGAATGTGTTCTAGACCCTGACCCTGGTGGGCGTAAGGAAATAGAATCTCCGTACCAGCCAATCGGTTCGGCTCACTTGGCCCCCGCCCACATGCATTTTGGAAGGCAAGCTTAGCTTTGGTGATTCGCACCGGTAGATGCCCGGCGCCATAAAGCCAGCCCAATCGTAAGAGATCACAATCGCACTTGTCGTGCGTGAATGTCCCAAGTTAAGATGTTTGCGGGAAGGAGTGGTGGGTGGAGCGGAGCAAATAGGAGTGAATTAGTGGAGAGAGAGGGAGAGGGAAGGGAGCGAGGAAAAAGAAAGGGAAAGGTATCAGAAAAAGGAGAAACAAACACATCATCGGGTAACATGATATGCGTTTTCGTGAACGCAGGTGAGAGTAGATCTAGGCATAAGTATCATACAAGAAACAATGCAGGTAACAGGGAGCAAGCAAGAAGCAAGAAGCATTGAGGGACCCTGGTAACCCAACAGTACTATATTCCAAGTAGTCTACCGGTAAGATGGTTTGTGAAGAACCACGCTACGAACTATATCATACCGGCATAATATCTATCATACACAAACAACCAATTCACCTTTTTCTTTTGAGATGAAATAGCAGGGTAACGGGGTACAGTGGTCTGGTCCTTTTTAGGAAAGTTTAACAATACTGTACAAATATGATACTCTGATATGATAGGTAAACTATAAGATTTCCGGTACGGGAGTGTACCGGTATTCAGCTCGGGTAGGCAGACTCAAGATTAGAGGTTCTCAAATACAATAAATATCATATAGATACTCGAGTACAGCAGAGGGCACAATACAGAGCATTAGTAGTACCTATGATAGGCTATCCTACCATATGGTATGGTATGTACCGCAATCAGAAGAAGAATATGGTATGAAGATTGGGGGAACTCCAGGAGACAGAGACGAGAGTGCTATCGGTAATCAAAGGAGGCATTGAAGGTCACCACCACCATAGCCTCTAAAAACATACATACAAGTGCTATCCTTGTGTATAAATCTAAGAATGGTCACCTCATGGATCCTCGTTGATGATTCCACGCAAAATAATCCCGAATAGTTGGAAGGTGGAAACTAACACAAAGTCGGAAGTTTGTCTGTGCTTTCCTCTTCCTCACCTACTGCACTCTACCCCCTCCTCCTTCCCCCTCTCTTTCCCTCTCTGCAATGGTTTGTCTCACTTCCGTCTGTTTCTCTTTCCCTTGTCTCACTCACTTTTCTTCATCGACACGGATTAAATTCTTATTACTCCTTACAGTCTAGATTGGTCCAACTTTCAACATCTAGCACGCACACATGCAAGAAGACATAACCACATCATCAGATACCATACACACAGTACCGGCACTGTACCATACTCGTACACGGACACACTAGGATAAGGACCTAAGACACATAGAGGACAGGCGGACCGACAGAAAGGCAGCCAGTTGGGCGGATAGACGTTCAACAGTACCGTACTTGAGTAGGCAGGACAGGTCAGACAGAAAACACACCCACCCTCACACACCCACAACTGAACACTCCAACCACGCCACACAGTTCCGCAAGCATTCAACTCATTCATTTACGAGCCCGCACACGCATTCTTTACTCATCATACTGTATGCGATCACGATACTGCACCACACGATTCGATACATCTTCCACCATCCGTCCACCTGCTCACCTCCTGCAAAACCACGCTTTTTGTTGTACTCGCCTTTGCTACATTCCTCTCTCATTTAGCTGGCCACCAATAGCTACCCTTTCTCACCACGGCATCGCTAACCCGGTTGTGCGTTTGAATCGCCCTGCAACCTTTGTCCTTGCCTTTCGTCATCTGCCTCCAGTCGACGACCATCAATACCCACCACACCCCTCCACGGACACTCATAATCTTGACCAACTCGACCACCCATACCTACCGCAATAAAGCCTACCTACCCTTCCATTCATTTCACCTTCTCTCCTGTTCGCAACACTCCCAGCTCGACTTTTTCCCGTCATCTCCCGCCTAGCGTCAAGAAACTAATTGTTGAGCGTCTCAATGGCAGGAGATGTCACCCCCGGGGGTGCCCAAAAGAAGCCTCCACGAAATAAAAAATCAGCTGCGTCGCCACCGACTCCCCGTTGCGACCATGCGCTACAATTTTACGAGGCAGAGAGTTACCTATACAGTGCCATCTCAAGCTTCATTCTTCCCACATTTTTTAGTACTGAGAGTGCGTCGGTAATAATCGCTACTAGGACCCATTTAGACGCTCTAGAGGTCCATTTGAGAGAACAGAATTTGGTTCCGGGGCAACTAAAGGATCGCGGTCAACTGATACTCCTTGATGCCGATGATATTTTGTCGGCTGTTATGCCCGGCGGATCTCTTGACATAGATTTATTCGATCGGTATCTTAAGAAATTATTTCCCGATGTCCAGTCTAAATTCCCCAAAGTCCGGGTCTATGGCGAACTTGTTAATATTCTTTGCGAACAAGGGCATTATGAGCTCGCCAGGCAATTGGAGGTTGCTTGGGAGCGCTTCCTGTCCGAGCCGGATCGGAACGTTGCTTTGCTCTGCGGTTACAACATGGGCGTATTCGAGGCGGAGGGGCTCAGCGAGGTCTTTCAGCAAATCTGCTTGAACCATTCCAAAGTCGAACCGACCGAGAAGGAGTATCCGACTTTAGGGCATTCTAATAACCAAAAGACGGCAGTGGCAATGCTACAGCAGAAAACCAGGTGTTTAGAGGCAGAGATAAATCGGCGAAAAATGTCAGAGGCCGCATTTCAAATGATACTCGACCATTTCTCTTCCAGCTCCCGAACGTCGGACAAATCCTGTGAAGCAGACGGGGGTTATATAGCATATCCGATAGGGATATGCGGCAGAATACTACACGAAGGGCGGATACGGTACTTTGCGAATGATCGCTTCTGCCAGATTTCCGGATTGGCTGAAGCTACGATACGTCGCGACGGAAACTGGCTAAACGCCGTCCATCACTTCGACCGGGAGAAAGTATCTAGATATTTCTCTTTCGAAGATGGCAGGATGAGAAAGGTGGAATACCGCTTCGTTCATTCAAGTGGTGATGTCCGGTGGGTTTCGGCCGAATTCGCTGTGGGCTTGTCCGGATACACTCATTCCGTAGTGGATATCACCGATATTAAGGAGGCTGCAGCCCAACGGCGGAAAAGGCCTGACAGCTATGGTGAGATGTGCAATTCTCATCACAGCGAGCGAAGAATCGTACAAAATTTCACGGGAGAGGGGCAACAACGACCAATTCCTGATTCAGTACTACGATGGGACAGAGGGCACTCGATCAATCACTCCCCTAATACAAACGTGAGTTCTTCTACTCAAAGTCACACCTTCCATCTCTTCTAATCTTTCACACAGTCGTTATTTCTTGACGTGAACCAGAAAGTTTTGTTAGAGCACGCACAAGCAGAGGTGGAAAAGATATCGAAAATATTCTCTCAGATAACGAAGGAAGAAGCCACTCCACAGAACTCAATAAATTTTTCCGCCGTATCTAAAATGATGGATGAACTCCGAGTCTGGCAGGCTAGTTTGCCGGACGGCTTCACCATCCAAGCAGTCATCAGTGATCACTCGTTACATCCAGCGCTCCGCTCTGGGCTTCTACTGGGCCATTGCACGTATTTCAGATCGATTCTGGCTGTTACTCGAAGAGTATTGGTTAGGGTAGCTACCCGGGCAGCGAGGTCGGCATACTCCGATGATCCGTCATCGTTCGAGGTGCACTATGGCAACAAGTGCATTGGCGCAGCACGAGCTATCTGCCGGGTTCATGATTTACTTGCGTCTGAAGATATGGAGCCTGCTCAAAAGTCTTGGTTGACAATGTTTGTTTCCCTAGATCCTTTTGTAGATCGTAAGCTAACGGGATCAACAGTAGCTCCTATTTCGTTGCTTGCCTAATTGTCTTCCTTGACACTTCCCTTAATCCTCCAGAAACCCCAGTAGATGACTTAAAACTCATCATTCCTCGCTGCATGGATACAATCCGTAATTCTGCAAACATAAAATTATGCTCGAAGCGGTACATAGAAACATTGGATCCTCTCTGGATCGCGCTCAAGCCACCAGTACCACATGGGAGATCCTCTCCAAGGCTGCCCAGTATCACGCCATCTGAAGGCTGGGCCAACTTAGAAGTGATAACAGATTGGACCCAAGGACAAGGCACAACTATTACTAACGACATCTTGGACATCTTGATGTCGCCGTTGGTCTCGGAGGATGCAGAGTGGGCGGCTACAGGTCACGACTGGAGATTTCTAGTTCCGCAGCTTAACCAAACACATATATCCCCCCATTCAAGCATATGCATAAGCAGCCCAAACTCGAGTACTCCCCCTGAGTACACACCCTGGAGCGACCGCTCTTCAAATACAAGGAGGACAAAAAGGAGTAAAGCTGATGAGGAAGGAGTTTATGAACGATCTTCTACACCTTTGTCCGGTCGCTCAAGACATTCTGCTGAGCGCGGGGGGGAAGTGTATCGGCGTCGATAGCGGCGCATTTTCCGTTATGCGAAAGGATGGATAGTGTGTACAGTTTTTCGTTTTCGGGTTTTTTCCCTTACGGTTTCCTGGTCTTCAAACATGGGTTTACTTTTCTTCCTTCTTCCTTTTGAAGTCGGTTTTACTTATATATTTCTTTGGGCGTTTGTCCTTTCCATTTCTCTCTTCCCCCCTGGCTGAATTTTTTTTCTATTTGAAACCTGGGACCCGGCGCAGGTAGATGGCGAGCATATTTTGCAATATAAAAAGGCATACTTAGGGTGGGGGCTAGGTCTCATTTTTTTGTTTTGAGTTTTTTTAGCTTTGAATTGGAGAGCCTATTTTGGCTACCACTCGATTTCAGATCGTCGTATATTATGATGTACCGGCACGAGATGTGGATATGGGTGTAGGCTACCTACAGGTACAGTGTAATACACCCTTCATCGAGCACATGTGCTTGCCATCTTACAAGTCGAGCATTGAAGATAAAATCGAGTGAATGAACAAATCGCAGGATGTCCAGCATACGGGCGTTAGTCTACAGGGCCATGCCCAAACCTCATATTCCTCCCCCCTAATCTTCGTCCAGGCCGTTGATATGCCGCAGAACCTCCGGTGACCTACCTTGCTAAATACCTGCCCTCTTTCTTCCCCACTTACAGAAAATGAGCTGCGACAGGTGAACCCGAACGCGCATACACCTGCACCGGAGGTCTCAATCCACAAATTTTGAGGCCACAGGCAATGTCCTTTCATCACTCGGACATTGTCCGCGGAATTAACCTACAGCCGTGTAGAACAAGAGAGGGATCTCGGAACCCCCTAACCCCCTTCTCGATAGTGTTATCATACCACCAACAGTGTTAATTTATCCCTTAGTGATAACCTAACCGCCTATGATACGAATCACATAGTCTAGATATCATACCGGTATGATACGACACGACACGCATGTAAGAAAACCAATACCCTATGCCCTCCCCCTTACCTTTTGTCCACCACTAACCACCGCCATCCCATATGCAACGGTATCACGCCCGGTATCCCTATTCCGGCGCATCAGACCACTATCTTTCGTAAGGTAAATTTCAAGGTTTCACCGCCCTGCGACTGCATCCTCCTCCCGCCCTCCCCCCCACACACGGAAGATCGTACCCACCCTTTCCTTCCTCTCTTCACTAAATTACCCCTCAATCAATTCGCTGAATCTTGTATAGGACACCCTTCTGGGCAGACAGGCTGGTAGATAATAGGTAGGTAGGTGGGCTGGTCGGTCTAGCCAAATCTAGCTAGGTGATACACGCAGAAAGAGAGGCAATAAAGGAAGGGGGCAGAAAGAGGACTCTGCTGGCCTACTGTACGAGTAATATTTGAGAGATTGCTGATTGATTATTGGTGATCAGGTACATTTACATACCCACATACATGATATCATGTCAATGTATGCTGGTATTGCAATTGAACACGTATGTTGGGTATATATTTTGTGCTTGAAGGGCGGTTCATGGGCATGACGCGGGCAGGGTGCAGTGTCGATACGGTGCAGTCTGCGTCTGGCACCCTACGGTACTAGAGATGAAGGAGAATGAGAAGGGGTTTAAATAGGGAGGTTCTGCATTGGGGTGCGCACGACAACAGGGTGGTGCATGTGCCGAAATGGTGCATCAATTCTAGGGGGGTTCTGCTTGTTGCACAGTTCAATCGTGAGAATAACGAAACAAAACATGTGACTTCAGTTTGTTTATCATGTGTCTCCTGTTCACCCACTCAACCCACCCTTATTCTAACATCAACGTTACTATCAACTTAAAACTCATTTTGGTTGTCTATTCTATTCTTATTTTTTTTTGAGACCTTGGTGTTTCTGTCAGCTTGTACGCACGCTGGATTTCAGAGAGTTCCTACCTGGAGGCTAGGAGGATTTGTGTCGCGACTCGGATCCGGCTGGGTATAGTTGAATCCTTCCACTGGTTAGGAATTGAGTTAAAAGTTTTACTGACCTTAAGGAGTTATAGAGCATTCTCTGAAGCTGGCGGTACTATGATGAGCAAGATAAATGAGTTCCATGCTGGTAGGAAATTGGACGAGATTGAGCAAAGTTCTCAGAAAAATGCATTGTATTAGGAACTTGTCTCTTATAATACATTTACTGAGAGTAACAATTACTAACAGTAAATTATGAGACTAGGAAACTATAAAAGTCTCAGAACAAGTACCGCAATTTTCCGAGTCTGAGTTTGTTCCAGCAACTACCTACGTACTCCCTCCATCATCCATTCATCCTACATTTCCCCCCATACTCTCCACCCATTCTGGATTTTCCATGCCCTTCACGCCTTCCACAATTTCCATCACCTCTGCAACTCCGACATCCTCCATACTTTCTACAACATCCATGTTCCCCATTCTATCCCAACACTTTATGTAAGAACCTTTAATCCAAGGAACTACCCAATCACTACCAGGTACCAATAAACCTTGTACTATTCTGAAGGATGATAACTCTCAAGCCCGCTTGGTCCAACTTTGTTGTAACCATTTTTATCTGTAGATAAAGGACAAGGGAAAGTTTTATGACTTTATGAGAGTCAAATATAGAGAGTTGTATGGCATTGATGTTAATGTCAAAGGCTTTATTCAAAGAAGTGAGGCAATGAGATGATCTCAACTTTGGGATGAGAGGGGGAAAAGTGTTTTTTTTTTTTTTGCACATGCTGATACCGACTATAATCAAGCATTGGATAACTGGATTGAGCTTTATGATGACCATGAACAGTTGATCAAGGAGCAAAAGGCAGAAAAAGGATCAAAAGTAGAAGCTGAAAAAAGAGAAGTGATTCAGACAAGAGAAGATATGATATACGGCTTTGCCAAAAAGTGGAAGCAAAGATCTGATGAGTTGGAAGGGCTGGTAGGATTAGAGGATCACAGTAGGGAGACTGCTACCAGAGAGGATACTGACCCTGCCTCCGGTAAGTATAAAAATCTTTCCATAAACTACTGTTATTGTTATAAAACCACTAATTTAATATTAATAGATAGTGATATTACTATAATAAAACCCTTTACCTCGAAGGGACAAATAACAAGTCAAATACTCAGCTCGATGAAGGAAGGTGACCAAGAAACTTTACGTTCACTAAGGAATATGCAAGCAGAGCAGATGGACCGCTGGGAGCATATAATTGGGAATGTAGTTGGAGTAAGTTCAGAATCGAAATGGTCAAATGAGTTGTCACAGCCAATAAACAGACTGGAAGAGAGAATTCAATGGATTGAGGAGCAGTCAGGAGAAGTTAAGGAAAAACTTGATCAGGTTCTTTCTTTAATGGCATCAAAGTTTAGTAGTTAGAATATAATACTTATTCTTTTGATAATTTAGTACAAAGATACTCTTTAATACTAGGAGGAGAACAGCCAAAAGTATCTGTGGTATTTGAACCATAATAACATGTATGACAATTTGTCAACAAAACTCCTGTGAAATACCATGTTGCAATTGGTGAAAGTCCTACTTTTAAATCATACTTAAAACCCAAAAATGTAAAATATTGTAAAACCTTTCCGAAGCCCCACTCAACAGACATTCTTTGCTTTGCCATATAGGCATTAAAAACTGCTTTTTCCTGACTTAAAACACTACCAGCTGGTGCTGAAAATGCACCAATGACCCCAGTTTCAACTGAGTAGGCAGCATCACCATAAACATAAAGCTGTTCCCCAAATACATTCCTTCCATACTGACTTAGTACTTTTCCAATTCCTGAATTAACCCATATTGCCCAATCACCTAACCGTCCTTCCTATGGCCCAGATAGGCTTGCAATTAACCCATCTGGAGTGGTAATTGCCTGAAACTGCATCGTATGTTGTTTTTTGTAGCCACTGTAAAATAGTGCTTGATCAGCGGTTTCTGATTCAGGTTGGCAAATTGGCCGTTGGGTTCCATCAATAAACCCCCAAATCAGGCCAGTTGGTTCCCCTTTATTTGCAATTGCAATGCAATGTTTTTCTAACTGTTGAGGCGATAGGAACTCTGAATCCCAGTGAAGCTTTCTGGCAAAATATTGGTATAGGTGAGAACATACATTGTTAAATATGGTGGAAAGCCACCCGCGCTCGTGACCAAAAATGCTAATGCTTTGCTTCAGGCGACTTGGATAAGACAATCTGTAGAGAGTAATGGTGAGGGCAGTAACGGGGTTGGCACGATAGCGGTAACGGAAGGTATCCGGTATTCGTAACAGGTTTGCAAGTTCTATAATTTGAGCTTTATTGAACCTTAAAAACTTGATACACCAATTATCAGTTTGGTATTCAATACTCCAATCAAACTGCTGTTATGGTATTTTTCTTTTTTGTGAATAGTTTTTAAGGACTCTTGTAGGACTGGAAAGTAAGACTTGAACAGTTTTAAACTTTCATCTTTGGTGGAGGATGATTGAATTTAAGATTTTTCTTGTATTAAGATCTGCTGCCACAGCAGCAAGGAGGATAGTTGTGACTTGTGGGATGTTCAAGTTCATTGTAGGATATTTATCATGGGTGATGTTTGTCTCTACACACTTACCTGTTGTTGTATAAGCTATGCCTTTATTACCGTATCCTGACTAAGAAAACCTCTGTTTACTATGTAAACACATCTGCATCACCTCTGCACGTACATGGTGCAAAAATTAGTGTGCATTATAAAAAAAACCATCACCAGCCACTTTTGCCACCCCATTGCTGTGGAAACGTGGTGCGCACCTTGGTGCAGAACCTCCCTAATGGAGTATCATGACTGGATTCTCCATCACGCATTACCGTATGACTAGCTCGAAAGGCAAGTCAAGTAGGTGGAAAGTTTTCGACGAACAACAACACCCGGTGCGAATGACCGTCGGTATGTTAGCAGAATTTGGTGTCCGGGGTACACGGAGTGTGGGGACCCTGCTGCTGCAATATGGTAGTACCGTGGCAGAGCCCCGTCCCGTGCGATAACGAGCGGCCAAATCTCCAGCTCCCTTTGATACCCACATAGATTTGGAGGTACAAGCAAGTTAATCTTGAAAAAAAAACCTTGACTGACGCGGTCATCCCGGCATATGCCCGGGCTGAGCCATCATACACCACCTTGCGCCTAGTTAACCGTGCGGACATCATGCTGAGCTATTTACGCACAGCGAGATTAGCGGGAGGGGGAGGAGGGCGGAAGGGTGGAGGTTCTGGGTTGCTATACTCGTACCATATTTATGAGCATGGATCGAGTTGAGCTAAGCTTCTGCACGGGTTTCACAAAAACCAACCCCAGCAGCTCGGATTTTCCTGCTATCGTGTCCGATCGTGTGGTCGTGCTGTGTTGCCCCGAATCGTAGAGCATCGTGTCTGTTCATTTAAATTCTGTTCCCAAGTTTTTTGGGACTCCTTTTCCTTCTTTCCTCTTTCCCAGGATGTTCAGTTTTTGTCCTCACACACACAGGCTTCTTGCCTTACAGAGAGTTCAGTTTCTAAGAACGCAATTACCGTACCGTACCGAACAATTACCCTGAAGGAGGAAGGAGGAGGATGATGAGAAATCCTTTTTTTTGCCCTCCCCTCTGGCGAATGTCTGTTTGCATTCTGTCTCACAACGTCCTGCTCTGCCGACCTCGGGGGCCAAATGGGAAAAAGGAGAGAATTTGGGAGAATGATTCTCCGAAAAATTGTCTTTCTCCCTCCTCTGCTGTACCCCTCGTAGGTACTGTAGCTGTACTCGTACGAGTACTGTATCCTGGTATGATGAACTGTGTTGTTTCGGCCTCCCCCCCCCAACCTGCAGCAATACTTCAAGCCTTCCCACCTTACAGTACCTTTCGTAAACTCGAATCCACTCCTAGGAGGGCTTACTCAATTGATTTTCGCTATTTGCTTAAAACGTGGCAATTTGGGGGTCCTCTCGCCCTCTGGTCAGCTCAGTTGCCTGCCCTTGGCTTCATTCAACCCAATTTTTACGGAAAGGTACTCTATATCCCAATCTCTCGCAAGAAATTTGACGGTACTCTCTATTCGGGTACCTAAATGTCATGTCATGTCATACAACTCGGCAGAAAAAAACAAAAATAAATTCGGACCCCGTAGCACAACCGTGGCCCGTACAGCACGAGTACTCGAGTACCGGTACAAGTACTTGTACCATCTTCATGCGAATCCAGTGCCGCAACCGGTCAAGACGAGAGTTCTGGATGGAGCAGGGATGAGAGAGGGGGGGAGAGAAAGAGGGTTCTATTGTGAGGGGGGGGGGAATGGAGGGTAAATGAATGAATAAACAGCCAAACAGTGTGAGACAAAGGGCTGTGCTCAACTAGTCGCTGTTTGTTTTTTTTACTCCCCTCCCGGCACATTGTCGATGGATCGATGAGACAAGAGCCAATGGGAGCAACAGGAGCCCAACTCCGGAGGCAGTTCACTCGCTCGCTCGCTTGCTGGACTGGCTGGCAGGGACGTTGGTACGGTACCTCGGGTTCCGGTCAAAACCCGTGCTGTGCGCTGCCGCACGTACCGCACTCGAGGTACGATGGTACATCCCGTGCGCAAGGAGGCAAGGTAAGGCTGGTGAGGTAAGTAAGCTATGAGACACAGAGCCTTGTTTTTTTTTACCTTCATATCACTTGGAGAGAATTCAGATCATCGATCGGGTAATCACAGCAACATGAGCGACGAGAAGGAGAGTAGAAGTACCGGTACCGCGAGACTTGGCGCCCAGGAATGGAAGTATCATACTGTAATTCGACCACAGTGAGTCGTCTTTTGTCCGTGACCCCATCGGAGGGCTTCTGAAACTCCTCACCTACGCGTTCGGCGAGCTCGGTCGGTAATTTTCGTGTCGTGTCTCGTTACGGTATGTTTCTTCCGATTTTGTTCAAGGAAATAGATTCATTTATTTCTCTAACACTATTGTTGTGTGCGAGGTTCGAGTACTGCGCGATGCTTCTCTTTCTTTCTCTTTCTCCTTTTCTCCTTTCCCTCACCCTTTTGGGGCGTGACACGATACGACGGAATTGATGTTCTGTTTCCGTTCCGCTTCCTGGATTGCAGGACCGGGGACTTTGTGCTGTGAGGCAAGGTAACAGCCGGTCTCGGAGGTGGTCATGACATGCAGAGCGCTGTGGTTGTACAGTACTACAGTTGACAGAGCAACCCATATCCCCCCCCAAACTGGAGAACTTGAGGGGACAAGGGGGGGGCGGGGGTGAGGAATTTCCGGAGCAGGACCGACAAGCCAGGCATTTTGATCTAATGAAATCAGTCGAACTGACCTGAACCGAGTTGATTGACTGCACATTCCTGTGCTTCTGGCTCTGCACCAGTGGTACCGAGCGGCATCGACGGGGAGTTCCCGAACAGCTGATACGGGATGATTTTTTTCTCTTTTCATTTCGGGTCTGATACTGGAGATCAGAGTTACTTTTTCTTCTTTACATGCTTTTTATTTTCCACCTATTTTCGATATTTTCGTTGTTTCCCATTCATTGGTTACCGTATTGGCACCGCTGCGCTTTTAGCTAGCACAGCTCAATTAATCTTGTATTTGTGCAGGGCCATTCCAAGGGCCTTTGCACGGCCTCCCAGAGACTCGGGAATTAATTGGGGTGACATCGCTGTGTGTAAACGACTCGGTGTGTAAACAACTCGAGATCACGGGATATCACTCACTCGCTCACACAAGGAGGGTAGCAAGATTTCTATAATATATTATCCCTAATAAGGATGGTCTAGACACATGTCTTAGTGGGGCGTGAATTTGATTTCTCCTTCACCTCCTGCACTTGCCTTACCTTACCCGTTTTTAGGGGGCGTTCACACATGTCAATTCAGTCAGGCATACCCATCGGTCGAGTAACACGCCAAGGGGCCTAATATAGCATCAAGAATTGACCAACTGGCTATCTACACCATTTCTAGGCCCATGCTTACCCCCGACTTCATAAATTCCACATTTCCAGTCCCCCACATTCAACGAAGTGAAATATGGTGACCCCCATCAGCAATTAATCTACCACGGGGTATGATACTCCAAAAAATATGAAGGTATGATACCATAGCCGCTCGGCGCTCCCCGCCGTTGTCAGAGCCCGAGAAATATTATCATACTGTGCAAAGACCCGAATGATACCATGCAAGCACCGTGTTAAAAACCATATCTCACAAAACTTCGCTGCTCAGTCCCGGGATTTTCTACGTGGGATAAGCTTTGCGGCTGATTTTCCCACCTGCACAAGCGAAAGCGGGCCTAACTGAACACCTAACGGCATCTTGGTCGAATCCGTCTCTTTGCATATCACACCTCGTTCTGGATTGCGTCGCGCCCATTGGTGGTGATATGCGCTATAGGTGGGTTTGCGGAGCGAAGCTGTCCTCCATCCGCACGAGTTGCGGGAAAAAAGAAGACAGAAATGTGACCGGACCCCGTGCGCAATCGATTTGCTGCTGCTAGTCTATCAAGAGATTTGCGGTTCCGAGTGGGTAAAGTGGAGGGTAGTACGGGGAGCTGTATCTCTCGAATCGGAGATTCCAGTTTTGGTTTGGGGGAAGGGGTCCTGTTTTTGATCACCGGTGGGGATGTGGGGGGGGTAGTTGCTTTTTATGTGTCACGTTTCAATTGAAGTTGTAACAGGTGTTCATGCTGGATCACTCGGTGGGTGTGGTGCACGCATGAGGTTTGTTACTGGTCTGATCTCCTTAGGTCTGACCTGTGTGAGAGTGGGTTAGTCACACACCTGGTATAATAAGGCATCGCCACCTAGTCTGTGTTAGAGAGCGCTCTGCAGATCTATGCCAGAGGGTAATAGTTCGGCATTTGAACTCACATAGTCAGCAGGGTATTGGATAGATCCATCCACCCTTTTATTAAATCTAGCCACTGGTTGCATCCCTGCCTTGGAAGCTATGATACATTATGAATAACTACTTTTTTTTAGCTGATGCCTAGAGTATAGGTATAACAACACAGCGGAAGCAATGGAACATCACAACACACTCGCTCCAAATCCGTTCTAGGCTCGCGGAGCAGGGTGTCATGACACCTTGTCCGGGGGGATTGATAAAAATTCACAATATAGCAATTATTCCCGGCGAAAACACTGAACCTGGGAAACCAACATAAAGGCCGTTGGAAAGGGAAGCATTCCATAATCAGGGTACGCTGCACTTTTACATGTACAAGCCCAGTACCGCATTGGAGCTCGCAGATACTGTACTGTCGGCGACGCAGAGATGTTGTGTAAAGGTGACCGATTCAACCTCAGCTCCCTGCAAACTCATACTTGCCAAATCTTGAGCAAGACTCATTCCCGTTTCACCTAAAACATTCTGTACTGTAGCCCTCCCTACTCGTCCATCCGTAAAGTATCCGGACATGCAAGTGCCAAGAGCTGGTGTTTTCCGTCCAAATTCGACCGTCTTGGCATCTCTATCTCCGGATACCTTACGAATTGGCGAGGGTCCAGCCGACAACAGACGGTAAATGGAGGAATCGAGAAGTGAGACCGTAGTTCACAATATACTATCCCCCCTGAGCAATTGGTGCTCCTTCTAAGAGGTAGTGATTCAGCCTGGGCTGCATGCGCCATAGGTGATATCGTACCATATATTAGTAGTGAAGCAACGAGATACTATACTGTATGCCTCAGCGCAGAATTTACGGATGCGTAGTGGGTGGACATGCGTAAACACACCTGATAAAAGTTCCCTATTCCTCTTACCGTCTGGCTCCCATCAAAGCAGTTTCAATCCTCAGGGGGCTGTCACAAAAGATGCACTGCCAATACACCTTCACTTCGGTTTTTTTTTTTCATTTTTCATTTTTTTTTTTCCTAAGAGAAATAGAACTGACAGTGTAGCTTTCACGACAACCATCTCGAGAAAGTGAATCATGCGAGGAAAAAATGCCATCGCCGGCTCCTCAGCATAAGGCATGATGCATAAATCATGAGCAACTTTCCCGAAATCCCCGTGCGCATCACGCTCCCCTCCCCCCCCCCCAAAACTGCATTCCTGGATCGAACTAAAGTAACTTGATTCTCGATGATGGATGAAATATTTGTATGCAAGGGGGCGGGGGCGAGGAACGTGTTCTGCCGCCAGCCGATACGGCTCTCGATTCATTGCTTGTGTGCTCTGGATGTCGATCGTGCCCGGGCGATTGGTCCAGTGGCTTGAATTTGGAATGCTGTGAGACCGGTTTGTTTTTGCGTGATACAATGTGTTTTACTGGTATGCTTTGTACAGGCGTTTCTTCAGCGGGATTGTTATGCTGAATTGCAATTATGCAGGGTGCATCCGCAAGTGGTTTGTGCAGTATGAATATATGCCACTGGGGAAATGATCTAGTCACCGGGGTTTTATGGAATGCTACTTGTGCCGGAGAAGATCTAAGATAAGATAAGATAAGATAAACTTGCGATTTGATCAAGATAATCTAATTGTTATGATACAATGCCCAGGGTTTATCTACCCTGGTCCTTGGGGTAACATGCAAGGAAATGAACCGAGGCCCAGAAGGTCATTTCCCGATTGAAGCGCTTTCTGCTTCATTTTTGCCTTTCATTCATTCAACTACAATCTCCCAAAGCCAGCCAAAGTAACCGGGTGAATCTTCATCAATACCGAGTCAGCGACCCCTGGCAGCATCTATGATACGACCGAGCAAACTTCAGCCATGAAACTACCACGCCCACCGCTGCTCCTGAAAAGCAGAATAGCCCCGCCGGCCCCCTCCCGTGTGATATCTACAACCACGAAAAATGTGCGACCAAAGACGGCGATATTCTTCCCCGGTTTGTCTTCATCCTAACTATTCCCTAATGAGGAAGAATATTAAGACAATCAAATGATACTAGGCCAAGGTTCTCAAAAACAGGGAATGCTGACCCCGCTCACAAAAGCTTTCCCAAAGACCGTCATTCCACTTTTAGACCGACTCGACCTCATCTTGCCCGGCCTACGCCCTGTACTTTTCGATGGCCCGGGCTCATATCTGACTGAGACGCAAAACGCCCAGCCCGCAATCCTCGTCTCGTCCATTGCAATCCTCCGCGTTCTCGAGAAAGACTTCGGTGTCGACCCTACAAAGTTCGATTACTTCTTCGGCCACTCCCTAGGAGAATTCACCGCGCTCGTTGCTGCCGGAATAATCTCCCTGGAAGACGCACTCATGCTTGTCCGCCAGCGCGGGATGAGCATGGCTGTAGCGACGGCAAACAGCGAGGACGAAGTCGGCATGTACGCGCTCATCGTGGAAAAGGGCCAGGTGAAGAACCTCGAGCAGCAGATCAGCGAATTCATCGACAGTGAGGCACTCGGCGAGGACGAGTTCCTCAGCATCGCCAACGTTAATTCCTCGACGCAATTGGTTGTCAGCGGTCATGTGAGGGCCATAATGAACTGTGTCGGCCAAATACGGAAGTTCAAGGGCAATGATCCGAGAGCTATCAGGCTGAATGTTTCGGCACCGTTTCACTCCGGAATCGTGGCGCCTACCGTGTCGGTTGTTCGTAGGATGTTGCGGGAAATAGATATGAAAGAGGAAAATGTTAGGAAGGTTGTTTCTAATGTCAGTGGGCGACCGTACAGGCATTTGATAGAGATGCGAAATAATCTTCCATGGCAGTGCGTTAAGACTGTGCGATGGAAGGATAGTATCGAGTGGCTGGAGAAGAATTGTGGTGTGAGTAGATGGGTGGGCATTGGCCCCGGCAGGGTGCAGACAAATCTCGTGGGACAAGAGGTGAAGGGTGGGAAGGCTAATGTTGTCGCGGTGGAGGGTACGGATATTAAGAGGATGGAAGATGCTGCGGAGGCTCTTGGGAATCTGTAGGGGTTAGTGTACGTGTGGGGGTTGGATACATTCGGGATATACAGCACTGAGGCGCTAGGATTATAGGATTTTATCGTAAGATGGGCTGGTTAAAGAAAAATGTATATTAGTTAAGGTTCCAGTTTTTTCTGTGTAATTCCCTTACGGGTTTAATAATGCACCCCCCTCCCACAACTGGCTCGTCCAGCGGGAAGGCGCTGATACAGGTTCGCCCGTCGAGAGATATGTAAATCACATGATATCACTCGATATTCGTGAAACTCGTACCCGGATGTGAGGGGTGTCATGATTTGAGCGCATGCCTCACTGGATTCTTCCTTGGTATCCGGCAAAGATTATATCTATGTAAAGACATAAATATGGATAGCCCCCTCCAATGCGCACGGGAACTATGTCGCTGGGGCAAGAAACATTAGCTATGGTGCGGGAGTGCATTCAGTGCAAACAGCGTGCTTAGGCAGATCTATAAATGTTACCGCACCTCCCTCATCATGGCCCCCGCTTTCCTACCATACATAATCCTCTACTACACTCCGTAGCCAATTCCTGCCGTCAATTCACTTGCGAAACAAATCGCTATCCCATCTATCAAATGCCCCCCCACCCCCATTGCCAAAGAGGAGAATTCCACACGTGTCTATGGTGCCGAGGGAAAAACTTCTCTGGGGGCGATGCCCCAACACGTGGCTTTTTCTGGTATTTCGCCGTTTTTACGTCACTGGAGAAGAATGGGGCACTGGATACTCGAGCACATGGGCGGTGCGTTCAGGGTATTTTCTAGGAAGGGGTATACGAAGGGGGGTGAGCGGACGTGTATCTGTGCGGATCCTGGTGCTTCTTAGACCAGCCCGTTCGCTATATTCCACCGGGGATACTTGCGGCGACTGGCGGAGATTAGACTGTGGAGGCACTTTGGATTACTTGAAGTCGGGGGCATGATACTAGTGAGTGAGAACGGCACGGCGATTGGTGGGGACAAACTGACATACCCCCCCTTCCGACCTTCCTTGATTCTATCATACGAAACCAATAGATAGCCAACCAATTTTCAGATTTCGATTTTTTTAATGGTGCGAGGGCCGCCCAGCCGGTGCCGCCGCCGCTCCCCGATCCACTCCGCCTTGCACCGCGCAAGACCCGATATCCACATGGCCTGCCACACCTATAGAATATAGGGGAAAGCCTGGGCGGCCTTTGGTCGCCAGTTAGAAACGCTAAGTCAAGGCGTGTAAATATTCCACGGCTCGGTGCAAGCTTTCCAAGGCGATAGGCTCGCAGCCACGCTGGGACCCAAAGGGAAGGGGATCGTATTGAGGGATCATGGATTGTTGGCCGTTGATAGGGCATAAGGCCGGGTGAGGCGGGGTATTTGTTCGTGCTTGTGGAGAGGAGCTGTGACGTGCAGTTGCTGGCTGAGGCGGCGAGGGGTAGGGAGAGGACTATTATTTGGGTGGGGTATGTATGGAGGCAGGATATGCTTTTAGGATGACAGGTGATCTGGCATGTGGTTGTGTTCATGTGATAGTGCTTTCCTTTTCCTATTTCTCCATTGGAGCTGATTGCGGGTGATTTAGGAATCTTTACTCGTATATCGCGAGTCTCAACTGGAATATGAATCTGAGGTGGAGATGACGGGTGAGGCTATCAAATGGATGTGATGTTTCTGTATCTGGTAGAGTGGGGTCGCCTAATCCGGTTCACGCTGTTGCACGGTACGTAGTTTCACTCATAGATGAGGTATCATAGTGTCAATGATTACAGATGTCGTCGGCGGGGAAAGCCTTTTGAAAACATATCCACCAATGGTAGCATATATATATATATACCGAGTAATTCCCTCAAGGGTTATCTCCTATCAACTACCAATTCTCGCCACAACCCTTCCTAACCCCTAACCACCAAGTATAATTAGTAAAAATGTCACCAAGAGGTGGAGGAGGACGTGGCGGAGGAGGAGCTGGAGGAGGAGGGGGATATAGCGGAGGACGAGGATGGGGACATCGTTCATCAGCAGCGTATTCCCCTCACAATCCATCAATCGATATGCTGAACTGACCAATCCTCCCCCGCTTCGTGAAATTTAGTGGACCCGCACCCGCGCCCGCACCCGCACCGCCACCCGCGCAAATAGGTGGTGGATCCGGCAGAAACCTTGGCGCCGCAGCCGCAGCCGGTGCGGCAGGCGGGCTCGTGGGAGGTGCGGCAGGTGGAATGATAGGTTCATCCATAGCCAATCACCACCACAGCGGGAATCGCCAAGATGGTCATTACGGGAACGAGACCATGTCATCGTTCGCGACGCCGAATCCCATGTGTGATGTAGGAAATGTGGCGCTTTGGCTGGTTGTTTTCTGGGTTGCGTTTGGGTATTGGAGGTGACTAGGAGCGTGGGAGGAGTGGATGGAGGAGTTTGTCCGGGATGGTGACTGCGAGGAGGAGGGAAGGGTGGACATGAGCATTTAAGCTTGGGGTATGGCTTTCATGTCTTGGCTAGTATTGGGGGGGGAATTGTAATTTGGGTGTCTTCCACGTAGCTTGCGTCCTTTCTAGGATGAGGGGATCGCTGAACGGTTGGATTGGTTGATAACACGTGTGGGAAGCAGGTAGTTTGCTGTTTTGCATTGTGCGGTACCTGCGTCTGTTGGTTGATGTTCTTTGAGGGGGTTTTATATGCAACTTGTTGATATTTTGCCGCTGTTGTTGGTGCTAAAGGTGTTTCTACTACTAGTATTTGTAAAGAGATCATGATAGGGAATACACACGCTTGCTGATGCGGGGTGTACAGTACAGTACTGTGCATAAGATACTGGAATCGAAGTGGTTGAACCTGACCTCGGTAGCCGATACTGGCTTGTTTACCGGGGGCAAACAAGTTCAAGCTTTGTTGCCTGGGGGATGCAGAATACGTCACTGTCAACAAACCAACACAGCAGCCGCAACTTCTTCTTTTGCCAATCCCAACAGCTGCGGTACTGTACACAACCACTATCATCCCCATCTCATCCCGGCTTTTGTCAATTCTCCTCTCACCCCCCTTTCGCCCCTCCCATCCTTTTCCCCCTCGCTCCCCCTCTCCCCACTAACCTCCTCATACTTGCATTCTCATCACGACTCATCTCAGCTCCCTTCCCCCTACGATCTGCATTTAACGTTTTTAGCCGAGCTTACCCCGGTTGCTTTTGACGCCTTGCTCTACGAGCCCAAAACAGAAACCAGGAATAAAGAAATAAAGAAGAATTCAAAATGAAGACTACGACAAGCGCATTTTTCATTCAGTTCCTCCTAACAGCAACCCCTTTTCTTGCGGCGGCCAGTGCGCCCTACAGATGGCCGGCCGGTATTGACCCCTCGAAAAAGTACTGGCCGCCCGGCGAAGGGCCCCCGTCGAAGCGATGGCTGAACGAGCTCGCCGAAGCGTTCAATTTGAATCAATCTTTTACCCCAGAGTCCATCAGTCGGGCGTTCGCCGTGAAGAAAATTATGGATCCGGCTGAAAAGTTCATGCCCGAGTATTGGAATTGGAACGGGAACGGGGCGGAAGGGGAAGGCAAAGGACAGCAGGTTATGGTGGCCAACCTAACATTTAATTCACCAGTTAGGAGGAATGTGTTTGACAGCTATGCGTATGGGGGCCTCTTCAAGAGGCAGAGCTTTCAGTGTGCTATCGGAACCCATGCGTGTTCTAATATTGGGCGCTCGCAGAGCTGCTGTAATAACAACGAGCAATGCTTTAAGATTGAAGATACTGGTTTTGGGGATGTAGGGTGCTGTGTCAATGGTATGTTTGGCCTATCCTTTTCTGTGGCCCTTTTAAGGTTAGGAGCTAGTCTGAGTTATGCATTGTATTAGGGCAAACGTGCTCTGGGAATCTCAAAGGCTGTGGAGATGATAAAAAGACTTGTTCTAGTCGGGAAGGTGGCGGTTGTTGCACTGAAGGCTATAACTGTTCGGCGCAAGGCTGTATGTTCCCTAATTTTACATAGCCCATCTACTCTCCCTTTTACTAACAGCTCTCAGGCGTTCCAGCAGAAGGGCAGGTTGTAAGCAGTTCCACTACACCTACTCCTACATCATCGACAAGTCCGTCAATAACCTGTTCGTCTGGCTACTACGCTTGCCCCTCCAACCTCGCTGGTGGCTGTTGTCCATCCGGGCGTCTTTGCGGTGTGAGTGACTGCCCAGAGCAGACAATTACTGCAACACCCGTAGCCTCTGGCGATACATGCCCGACAGGATACTACACATGCTCCGCGCAGTTCAATGGAGGCTGTTGCAGAATTGGCCGTGACTGCGGTATAACTGATTGCCCTGAGAGGGCTATTACCATTAGCAGCGGAACATCTCAGGGTGCACCCGCAGTAACTACCGGAGGCAGGTGTGCGTCTGGTTGGTCGTCTTGTCCTAATAATCTCGGCGGTGGATGTTGTCCAGCGGGGTATACTTGCGCTCGCGAAAATTGCCCTGCTGTTACCCTAACTGGGTCTAATATTGTCGTCTCTGGAGCGGTGGGTTCCGCTTTCTTTCTATCTATCTACGCAAAAAATACTAACGGACGGGGTAGACCTTAAATGAGCCAGTCGTACTCCCGGCAACCGGGAAACGCCAACCTACTGCCGGCATTACTCCCAATGCGGCACGATACGGAAAGAACACCAGTGGCGTACGTGAGGTCATCGTCGTAGTCGGCGTGGTAGTTGGTGTCGTTGCAAACGTCTGATGCCACTTCTCTGAGAAGGTGTTTGCATATCGTATAGGAAAGGTTGGGGATTTGTCCTTTTGTTGAATTTGGAGTATTCTGGCTTTGATTTTGATTTTGAATTTCCTGCGAACTGTGATATCCTTGTTTCTTTTTTCTCCTGTTTTGTGTCACAGCGGATACCCGGTGGAATCCGTGGAGCTTACGTCTTTCGGTGATTATGTGTGATGGTATATATGACTTTTTTTTTTTAGCGCAAGCACAATTAAGTAATACCGTAGATGATTCCCAGTGTTAGTAATTAGTGCACGAGTGATTTAAAGTGACTGCGAGTTCACATTTTATTTAAAATATTTTTATTGATTTATACGTTGCTTTTATTACATTCACAATTTGTTGTATCTGGGGACAGTTAGCGTTCCCGAAACATACTCCGACGACATACTCCGACGTTCTGTTAACTTATTCTAAAAAGCGAGCACGTAGCTTTCGGTAGGATTTGGATGACTTTATACGTTCCGCATCGGAGACTAGCGAGCCTGCTGCTGTAGGGAGGCTGATGTTACTGTGCTGTTGAGGTAGGTTCATCTGGCTTTTGTGCCTGGGACTATTATTGCAATCGGTTTCTTGGGCGGGCCCAGAGTTGTCTTGATCTCCGTCCTCGAGCGGATTCAGAGCTGTCTTGGTATCCACCCGCGTCTTTGCCCTTGCGTGTAACGGGGAGCGGAGCTTGAGTATCGGCATGTTGGTATAACTTCACTCCCCCGCACTCAATGTCTCGAGCTTCGGAGAGGCAAACTCCTCCATCATCCGAATCTTGACCCTTAAATAAACTGACGCCTCCTCCTTCCTCATCGCTCTGGCACTCGTCGTTGGCAGGGTTCGCTTTGGGTGCCTGAACACGACCACGACCTTTGAAAATGTTCTCGTTTTCCTCATCCTTTATGGAAAGGGTAACTCTACCGCCTCTGCCGAGTTGGTATTTAACCTCCCACCCGCATTGTGGACAGAGCTCGCAGCCTTCGTTGAGATTGTCGTTGCCCGAGTTGACTGCTCCTTCTTCATCCACTGCGCGCCAAAATGCTTTAGAGGCTCTCGCCCTCTTATCTCCGCCGCCTCCTGCCATAATGCCAAAAGGGAACGCCCCTCCAGAATGAACGCCCCTAGCTGCCGCGGGATTGTTCTCGGCGCTCCCACCCCCGAGCCTCAACTTGGCGTCCTCCAGCGCGTCGAGGAGGGAGTTGAAGTGTGTCTTTTTCTGGGATTCGGCTGGTTTCTGCTTGAGATTTGCCATTGCGAGAGTTTCCTGTAGGAAGAGGTGGAGGTGGTCTTTGTGGGTGAGGAAGGATATGGCTTGTTCCTGCTCAATTGGGGGTTGGTCTATTGCTGCTTGACTGTCTGATAGTTGTGGGGAGGATAGTTTGTCGGGGTGTTTGTCGGGGTGTTTAGGTAAGTCTTGTTCCTGTTCAATTGGGGCTTGGTCTATTGCTGCTTGACTGTCTGATAGTTGTGGGGAGGATAGTTTGTCGGGGTGTTTGTCGGGGTGTTTAGGTAAGTCTTGTTCCTGCTCAATTTGGGGTTGGTCCATTGCTGCTTGACTGTCTGATAGTTGTGGGGAGGATAGTTTCTGGTCTGCCATGGTTTTGGTAAATAGTTGTGCTTTTATGTGGGTATGGTGCAGATGGTGCGGATGGTGGAGTAATGGTGCAGAGATGGGATGAAGAAACTTTCTTATCGTATCTAGTCCCGGCATTTTGAGTGTGAGTTATATAATTCGGGTTTCGGGCTCGAACAGCGGGGGGGGGCTCGAAAGGTAGTTTGAGGTTTTAACAGTTTCATTTTCCATTGCTCACATACTATAATATACTGCTTTATGGTATAATCGACGCAATAAGCTAACCGCGTATCTCATCTAGTCAAGAATCATGTTACCCTGGAGCTTGAGTACTTACCCTCCATCCAGCCTGAACTCGTCACCTTTCAGCGGTCACAACAATCCAGCATATTTTACAATAACATTAGAGTATTGACCTACTATCCCTGACTAATACCGCGTCAAGCAGACCAGATGTCCTATAATCACAGGTTCCCTCTGAATCTCTTGATTGAAGTGGAGAACCCAAAAAGCTATCCACTCTTCACTCCCTGACTTCTCAAAAGTTCTCATACTACCGAAACTAGGTCATCTCTCGTGGAAATGCTATAGGGGGGAAGAAACATGGTTTGGAAACAGGGGTGGAGTGGCAAAGACTTGAGCATTACTTACGTTGACTTTCCTGTTGATTGGGATTTGAGTTTCTTTGGGACCAGTATTTCCCTCTGAGGAAGGCAGGGAAAACTTAGAAAAGGGAGGCAACACAACGTTAGACGTGAGCTTCCTGATCCCGGTGGGTAATGGGATGCCGCAGATCCGTCGGGCGGGGTGTGAACTCTGTTAACTCGCTGTTGTGGTTTACCCTCATTCCTGATACAGATTGGACTATTTTTTAATTTCTGAGAGAAATTCCATAACAGGGGAAAGGTGTGCCGTGAGACGTTTAGGCTGTTTAAGCTGTGGGCCCCATTATTCAGCTCCAAACATAAAATTGGTTTCGGATGTACTCTTCACAACCTATCACTCGATATCCTGATCTGATATAAGCTTATGTAACGATGCGCAATAGCTCTTGTGGAAAAAGAAATAATAGTAAAGTAGATAATACTTAAGTTATCTGAGAAGGCAGGATATAGCCTGGCTATATAGAAAGAGTTTTCGAGTTGACATCCACACAAGAAAGTAGGAAACAAAGAATAATTAATAGGCCTACGAGAATAACAAGTGGAATAAGTGGAATAAAGAGAATAGGAACAATAACAAATAGTCAGGCCTGGCAAGGACTAGCGGAAAAGCTCTCTGAATGAAGCCTTTAAGAGTATAAAGAAATACTCATCAGAAAACAGCTTACGTCGGAGGTTGGTGAAAAAGGTGGTGAGGTCGAAGACGATGGAAATTGGAAACATATCATTATGTGGAACCAGTGTAAACGGGGGTATCGGGAATTATTGCATTAAAGTGGCACCTGCGACAGCTTTCTGGGTTTCCCAGTGGATAAGTGTGGTATTACGGAGGATGGATAGATTTTCAGAAACCCGGTAGACCCCGAACATACCGGTCGGATACAAAGGGCGCCCTGTAAAGCCGTTAGTTGTCGAGGGAAATGTTTTGGGCAAATGATAGTAAGAATGGGTAGTAGGGATTGTCTTGGAATCACATCTACTATTCACCTTTTTTTTTTTTTACCCATATTTTAACTTGGAGAAAACTCGGCACGAAATTAACTCTGTAAGAATCCGGAAGCGAAATATTCTGAGAGCAATCATGTTAATGCAGGAGTGTAAAGCAACAAGCCCTTAAGTGGTACTGTAGGTTGTCAAACTATCCAAAAGACCCTTTCTCGACAAGTTCCTCTTTGGCGGTGCTCCTGACTATGATACCTTTGATTTTAATCGCACAGATAGAAGACTATGCGTTAACAAAATTTAGTGCTTATCTATTAAACGTCCGGTCCTACTGATGGCGACACCAAGCCCATGTATCTATTGTCCGCTACCACATTCCCAATCTCAATAAAAATTCTGTTCAGACTCCGCGCTGAAAATAAGACAATGTTTCACCTTCGGTCGGTCTCTATGCAGAAAAGGTATCACTCACATAAACTCTTTCAGCTGAAAAAGCCTGCCCAGAGTGTTTGCAACCCCCCGTATTTGTCTGACGATCATGGCGCTATCAGCTGGAGCGGTCGGTTTAGACAGTAGTTTCATAGATCCATATTACCTAGAGTATCCTCTGTACCCTATTAACAGTTTTTGAGGCGTTCTTTGTAGTACATATGATGGGAAAACTTCTGCGGAAGCTTCTTGCGAGACGGGTGGCTAGCACGGCTGAACTGCTGAACGAGCATGGGTGGTTAGGTCTCGGTATGAGACAACTAAGGACGTCCAACTTGGGGATTGGACGTAATCCCTTGAACGGGATTATCACAAGTGGTGAATATTGAAATGGCACTTTTCTGTTGTGTACTTGTCCATTACACGGGGACCGTACTGTACAAGGAATGCCATCTCTGGCATAATCAAGGCGAGGGAAATGATTCTAGAAAGAGAGAAACTAGTAGTTGTTTTATAGAAAAGATTGTGTATCTTGTATTAATGATAGAAAAATATAGGAAAGATCAGAACAAAGAATAAACTAGTTCATAGTTTATTAAATATAATACTGTTAATTGAAATCTGTACTCAGTTCAGAGTTCTTTGAAAATCCAAGTGTATAAATAAATTATTAAAAATAGTTATTGCTTGAATTACCTTATAGATGATAGCTTTGTATCAGCTTTTATTTACATATCTAGTTTCTTGATTTCATATTTGTAGCTTGTAGAATTTTGTTTTATTTATAGTTTGTAGAATTTCTACTCAATTTTCACCTGCTTATAGATCCAGCGTACCAAATTATTTTCTGAATACTCATATAACATGCACTCAATACTATAAACTGAATGATTAGGATACCAATCTAATAACTATAATTTATATATTCATTAATCTGAAATAGAGGAGAGGAAAAGTCAAATACCTTTAAGATGGCTGTTACAGCAAGCATTTTAACATGTATTGCATATACTATTTCACAAGTGCTAGTATTATAACATAATATTATAACACCTGATGAGCCCAAAACAGACATGACTAAGAAATACAGCAAATGCCAAGATGCTTATGTAATCAAAAGAAAAGACCAAAGTAAACAGGATTTAGGGTATAGGCTACAAAACTCATAGAGGCTAAACCATAAAGAATTAATTGTAAGATCAAAGTTATAGTATAATGGAGGTTGATATTAAAATACATAAAGATAAGAAATACTCAGGTAATAATTATGGAGATAGATTAAGTAAAACAAAATATTTAACAAATAAGAAAATACTATCTTGTATGAGTAAGCTGAGTGGAAATACTATGTAAAATGAAGAAAGAGAAGGTATACTAAAATAGAAATAGAAAATTAGGATAAGAAAAATATTTTTAGTATTACAAAATAGAAAGCAATCTAGAGACAATAGCTAGGGAAAACCATAGAATCTAGTAGTCATGTACTGCAATGAAAATAAATCTTTTAGGCTCCCTTCGGCATGTCACTTTTATAGCATATTATTTGACATATTAAACATTTTATATAGGGGTATGTTCAGCAAGTATTACAAAATGACAATATATTTTTATTGTGTTTATAAATTTTTATTGTATATTTTTATAGTAGGGCTAGGTATAGAATCATGAAATAGCACTCAAGCAAAGTATAAACCTCTGAACTCTAAAACAAAGAGTTTCTTGTATGATAGATAATAATTCTTTACATAGCTCTACTTGAATTCCATTATTCCTTACTTTTATATGATGAATGAACTTGTCACGAATGTGGCTTGGCACGGAAAAGGTTTTCACATGACTCATGATTATGAGTCATAGGTATGTTATGGTTTCACGCATATGACTCATTTAGGTCATATGACTTATTATGTTATGATTTGTTATGTTTTGTACATGACTTGATTATGAGTTATGAGGCATGCGTCTGGCGAGTATACCTTGCAAGTATGCCTTGCGGGTATGCCTTACGCATATGATTTATGTTTCCCACATAACCTCGTTATGAGGTCATGGGTTTCATGCATGTGACTCAGTTGAGTCATATGACTTGGTTATTGCGTTATGATTGGTTTATGAGTTTTTGCACATGACCTTGCTATGAGGTCATGGGTTTTGAGCATGTAACCACTTTGGTCACATGATTAGTTTGTTATGATTTGGTTTTGCATATGTGACCACTTTGGGTCACATGACTATGGGCGGGAAGAACACTATATAAGGAAGCTGATGTAGCAAAGAAGGATAGGTTCTTCACACTTTGTTCTAAGTACTTTTCCTACTTATTACTTTAACAAATATAAAACACCTTTACGATCTTTATCTTTACTGCAATGTTATCATTATGCCAAGGAGAGCTCTTCACAAAGAAGAGTTAGAGAAAGCTTATGATAGGCGTTCCCGATAGAAGACAAAGATCTTGTACTATCAGTAATGTAGGCAGAGGCCTAGTGCTATCATAAGACTAAGGAAAGAAACAGAAGAAGAGAAGTATCATTCCCCATTGCCAAGAACTAACTATCCAAGGAGGGATCGTTACAGAACTACAATTATCCTACACAAATTCTTGCTAAATCCATGATACAGGCTATGATTCTAACAATACAACCTCCTCAGACTTGGACTCTGTGGTTTCAGAAAGTCATACCTTATTCAGAATTGATGGCTGCTTTTTACTCCATTCTTTGAGCAATATTGGGGAATATATCAACTATCGTTTGGATGTCGAAAGAATTTGTACTTCAGCTCTCTCTGGTAAAGCGTATGTTATGGAGCTTCTCTTTGCAAATACAAAAGAGCAGCCCTTCCAGAAGGTACTTTGTATGCCTCGTAGCGTGTTCCTCAAACTATGCGAATGGTTGAAAATATGTGGGTACTTGCATAGTACAAGGTATGTAGCTGTTACCGAACAGGAGGCTATATTTGTATGGGCAGTTTCACATAGTGGTTCGAACAGTATGGTTCAAGAGCGTTTGCAGAAGAGTGGAGACACCAATAGCTGGTTAGTATCCCAAAGTTACCTGGAGAATGACTTCATTTTCGTATTTTTGTCATTATTTTAATTATTGCTAACTGTGGGTAAACTAGCTACTTTAACATTGTTCTGGATGGTTTAGTTGCATTGGGCAATGAAGTCATTCTCCTTCTAGCTAGTGATTGTCAGTATGAAGTTGAGCGGAGTGCAAAGTTTTAACCCTTTTTCAAGGATGTTCTTGGTGCAATCGATGGAACTCACATCCAAGCACTTATTCTGACTGTGGATCTTCTCTCCTATCGTAACTGTAAGGGACAGATTACTTAAAATGTGTTTGTCGCCTGTACTTTTAACATGTATTTTTACTTTGTCTTGTCAGGTTGGGAAGGCTCTGCCCATGATGGCAGAGTTTTCAAAGATGCCTTAATGAAAGGATTTACCATTCCTGAACGAATGTACTACCTTAGCAATGCTGGATATCCTCTGAACGACAAGTGCCTGACTCTATACTGCAGAATATGATATCATTTGTGTGAACATTACCAAGCTCGTAAAAAGTAAGTTGTGAAGTTTCATTTTCTTAACACATATATATCATAATTAGAAGGATAGCAACTAATTACTTCATTGACAACTGCAGGCCTAGTATGAAGGAAGAGTTGTTTAATCTTCGCCACTCTCAATTACATAATGTAATTAAAAGAGCCTTTGGCATTCTGAAGTGCCGTTTTCCTGTCTTGCGTAAACAGCTTGAATATCCTATAACCAGTCAAGCTAAGCTTGTTGTTACCTTAGCAGCCCTTCAAAATTTTATTCGCAGATAATCCCCAGAGTAAGAATATTTGATTAATAGTTAAATTGAACAAGGTTTGATTTCGATCAAATTCCTGTCAAACTTTATAAAGAAGGATGTTCATTGGATATAAGTACTAATTCAGAATTATTTAGGAATTTCTCAAGGGTCAGACAAGGTCTCCTTTGATAGATATTATGGTGAGGAAGATGATATCTTCCAAACAGGTCCTGGTGGTGAAGGGGTTGATCCTGAAAATGAACAAGCCTATAGAGCTGTGTCACAAATTAGAGATCAAATAGTAACAGATATGTGGAATGACTACCAATTGTATCTTGGAGGAAATATGTCACACTAGGGAACATGTCACATAGTTAATTGAGAAAAAAGAAATCCTGTTTCTAAAGTAGATCTAGGTAAAAAAAAAATACATGAGAAAATTGGTAACTAACTACATCAAGTGCTTATTTGCCCTCTAATCCATGCATCTCTAACAGCTCCTGCAGTCAGCCCAAGAAATACACAAGCGTTGGACCTATCCTCAAAAAGGCTAACCGCTTTTACTATTTGCTCCAGTGTTAACTTATCTGCATAGCAATCCTCAAGAATCTTGATTGCACACTCGTGTTTGGAGGGTATTCCTTGCTCACGCTGGTGGACAGCTTTCTCAGTAGCCTTATTTAAAGCTATACTCAATGACACTTGAGCAATCTTTGTATATCTGGCATGCTTGCAATTCGGAGGCTCAGGAGTTGAATCGGCAGCTTGACTAGACCCAGTAGGAATATCCAGTAGATCAGAAACAGACCTTTGGTACCAACAGGAAAGGACATTCTCTGGAACTCTTTCTTGAGAAGCTTGACAAATCATATTCTCAATATCAATTAGGCTGCTTTCTGAATCCAAGTTTAGTTGGTTTGGGAAATTTTCTAAGGACTGTAATTGTGAAATCCCTGTAGAATTGTAAGGAGCATTCTGAGCTACTTTGGCTTCCTCTACTTGTGACTGAATGGAAGCTGTATGAGTAAACCTTCCGGAAAGCCCATACTCCAAGAAAAAGATGGACCAAGAGATCATACAGGGAAACCTTTTGTGCCGATACTTAGCAGACTCCTTATGACTCTAGTAAATCATTATTCTTTCATTAGTTTTCAAACTCTAAAAAATAAACATCAATAAGCTTAACTAAGAACTTACTTCCAAATATGTTCTCCAAAACTCTGAGAAGACTGTTGGCAAACCCTTGAGATCATTCCACCCGAACCCAGAGTTTTGACACATAGAATGAACAATCTCAAACTCTTTCTTCAACTATGATATTAATGTATCAGTCTTTGATTTATTTTTCCTAATGACTTTAACTAGATCAGGAGTTGATAAAATATAAACTTATAACGACTTCTTTGCTTTTAGCCTGAGGGATGATAAATGGCTTTAAACTAATCGCCTTATAGGTCTCATCCAGTTCTCCAACAATGCTTTGTCAAACTGATTTCTTAAACCCATTCTCCCCTCTATCACCATTGTTGACATGCCGAAGAAGTGCCTCAACCAGAAATCTTTTGCTATCTTCAACCCATACACTATTCTGGCTATAGTTTGCTGATGTTCCCGCCGGTAGTCCGCTATAGTTATT
>NW_003299087.1:500163-502082 GCF_000151645.1 Tuber melanosporum | reverse complement strand
AGGGTGGTAGTCGGCCGCCTTTAGTAGCCGACAGTACGTTATTCCCCATTCTGGCTTGATACTCATACACAAAAGCTATTAGTATTGTATCAAAATAATATTAGATAAAAGATTCAGAGGTGTAGAATATACCTAGTCTGAGTAGGAAACATTAAATGGTAGAGAATAAAGAGGTGAGTGTAGAGGAAAATTTGTGTTGTTGTAATGGCCTTGTAGTGTATTAGAAAGAGAGTAAAATGGAAGTAAAGTCTTTTTGTACTATGTGTTTGATTTTTGGCATGTGCTCTAAGTTAAGTTGTCCGACAACTTTTTTCTTTTCTTTCATACAGCTGTGTGGCATGGTTGCCGAATGCTTATATTTTTTTTTATATTGAATTTTTTTATTAGCATAATATTATAATATGCTATTATCAACTTTTATTGCGATATATTTTTATTGGTAAATGTCGAACAGAGCCTTAATGAAAATAGAATTCCTAGAAACTAATTTAAAAATTCAGCTGCTGAATCTGCATTTCAAATTTCCTTCGTTCTCTCATCTTCACTCTCCTCTTCTTCTTTAATCAAACTCTGTTACATACAAGATTTACTCTTCATAAATATCAATCTCAACTCCTCTCAAAAGAATGATATAAAATTTACTACAGCAACTACTACCCAGCAATGGATGACCTTTCTTACCACTATGTGTACAATTTCTGATACCTTCAATCCACCTCTTACTATTTATCACAAAATAACTATATTTCCAAATGTAAATTCAAAAATTCTATGAGTTCAAACTGCTTAACATGAGGCAATGGTCAGTATTGAAGAAGCAGAGTTGATGTAAGTGCAAGGAGCTGCTTCAGTTGAAGTTGGGACTCAGAAACTGATCCTAAGTGGCCTTTTACCGATAATCAATAATGCAGGAACAATTGCTGTATTTACCAACCTGTATGGGAATGCAATTGAACAGCAAGCAGAAAAACTGGTCATTTGGCACACTTATACCAGCTACTTCCAGTATGGTATTCTTGCCATATCGATTCAAACTATGTTTCTGGAACAGATCGGCTGTCAGCTTGTAAAGGAATTTCTTTAGTAAAGAAATTGGTCAAGGGGTTTAATGACACAAGAAACAATACAAAACTTCATGAGGTTTGGATTAGTGGGTGGGAGAATGCAGGTATTAGCTGTCAGGAAATGACATATCGGTAGATTGAGGAGGAGATTACTATGAAACAGGGACAAGAATTGGGAAATTGGAAGGAGCAAATGAGCTGGATTAAGCTTTACTTTTGGCCAACATTTATAATATAAAGCTAATTGAATTGAGTATATCAAGTCTTGAAAGTCTCAAATAATCAAACAGCTACTTTAAGTAAATTTCAAAATCACTGTTGTTCAACTATAAACAAGGAAAATACAAGCCTGAAGGTCTTGAGGAACCTTTTGCTAATATTCTTCTATTTCAGGGATCTTTGTATATTTAGTATGATTATCGTATAAGATATCTAATAAATTCAAATTGACAGCTTTTACTAGATATAGTAAAGAATTATTAAACCCATTTTATATTAGCTTATCATATTAAAACAAGAGTAGAAATTTGTTCTCATCTATGTGGTTTATACATGGACAATTACTTGTTATCCTATACTAGACATCGTTCCTAATTGTTTAATAATTAATTATGTCTCTATTGGATACTTAGAATAACTAATCAGGATTGATTTGGAGGTATGGTACTTACATTTATAATACCACTAATGATAAGAATTTATAACTGATTAGTTTTACATAAGGGTAATAGTAAGAAAATTTGGAATAGTAAGAGCTATTGAATTAAGTAAGTTTTCTCTCTTTAAAATAAATTTTCAATTCAAACTAGTCTCTTGTAAGTAATTTTTTATTGTTTCCTGTAACAATTCTATCTC
>NW_003299087.1:493159-499286 GCF_000151645.1 Tuber melanosporum | reverse complement strand
AAGTCCTCCTCAAACTTTCCAGCTCCCTCCACAGGTAGTAAATCTGCCAAAGACTCTATAGCAGCCAGTTTACGATAGTGAACAGGCAAAGGCAATGACTCTTTCAAGTCGGGAACAAGTAGCACAGGTGAGGTCACGTCTTGTTTAACCCAGCGCTTCTTATTCTTCTTCCTCTTCCTACCACTGGACACAGGTCTAGTAACAGGAGTGAACAGACTACCATTATCACCACCCACTACTACAGGAGAGACACTACCAGAGGCGTTAACCCGACCAGCTATGGGCTCAGCTACAGAGGACTCAGGAGCCTGCCCCCTCGAAGGGGGTTATTCTACTGCAGCTGGTATCACTATACCAGGATCTACCCCACTTAGACTAGGAGCAAGCGCCTCAACCGGACCTGATGAATCAGGAGCTGGTCCACCCATACCACCACCCACAACCAAAGCTACAGGAGGGACTAGGATAACTACCAGTACAATATTCCCACGAGGGAGCTCCTCCGCCAGACCCTGACAACTCTCAGGGCCTAGCCCACCCCCCCCTACTAAAACTATTATTGTAATTGAAGCGACAGAGGAGACAGGCAAAGAGGGGATAACAGTAGGAGCTTCAGCCACCAACATCATGAGATAACTGCAATTAAAGATGTGTTCACTCATGAGGGCAGCCGACAAGGTAGATATCACTTTCTCAGGGTCATAAAATTGCTGAAAAAGAATGGAGACCTGATCCCAAAGGGGAGAGACTTCGGCCTGCAGAGCAAAGTTCTTTGTGATAGCACGAGACAAAACAACTGATGAATGTAATGTAGATGTGGCAGTGGGGCCTCAGGCTCACTTAGCCATTACGACTATGAGGAGGTAACTTAAATGAACAAATGTAAAGATAGGTCGAAGGAAGTAAGAACTTTTAGCAATTGTAGGGAGAGATAACAATATAACAGGTGAAAGGTATTCGAAATTACAGACTTGGAGCCTATCATAAGATAGAAATCAAGGGCTCTAATAGGATTGTCACCGAACCTTCACATTCCAACATGGAATGAAAGATGGAGGAAAGGTACTTAGAATTCAATATAATTTTATTTAAACTCGTACCGCCAACACTGCCATATGATGAGCCCCCGCTGGTACAGGGATACCGCTAACCAGTATACTACTAATTCTAAGCTAACTAAGTCTACCACCCCGCACCTGCTATCCCCGAGTCATGTCCACATGAGAACTAATTACAAGCCCATCAAACAACCCGGTGTCCGCCCCGGTCCAAGTTTATAGCTCCTCTGGTATGAAGCCAACCAGCACTAAGTGTAGTCGAAGCCGAGCAAAAGACTGACCCGACCAGGTTCCTCATCCAACAAACATAAAATCACTACCACCCAGTCTAAATACCATCCTGCAATACCTCCATCACAATAGAAAACTAAATAAAATACACAAACTAAACCTACAGGCGACACAATGGCAAGGAGGAGGTAACCAACATGTCTACCTCTCATACCTACATGCCAGGCCATTGACCCTATGAACCCACTTTACCGGTTGCCTCCGAGGAGCGTACCAGTGAGGAGGACCTGTACCTACTGCCTGTCCCCCAAACAAAACCCTCATAAACACAGGAAGTACATAGAGGTAGTAACAGACCAAAACAGTCAGTGGGACCTATCTCCCACTCATGGTGCCATGCCTCCTCCTGCCAAACTCATGGCCAAACCAAAGAAACCAAACAAACCCCACAAAACCCAGCGTACAAGGCCCAAACAAGTCCAACCAGGTGGTCGTAACCCACTATTTGCACAGGTGGCCGTCAGCTAGCCAGTCCCTCGGGGAGCTTTGCAGCACTCAGCAGCTTCACCCAACAGACCAAGCTGGACTGGAAATACTAAATTAGACCTCGCCCAACCTGATGCAGGCCCAACCGGTACTCGCAGGTGCCTCTCCCCCTCCAATCAGCCCCCCTCAAGCCCCACACGCCAGACGCCACAGAGCCCATCCAGCCTCCTAGCCCCTCAGACAGATCAACCATCTGATAGCCACAGGACAACCTATACCTAGCCCCACTAGGCAGCTACTAGTCTTGGCCGTACTAACAGAGTCCCAATCCCCAACATTGTATAACCGAGAGGAACCCACCAGCCACAGCTGGGAGCCACAAAGGAGGCAGCACCAACACCTGAAGGCACCGGCACCAGCCACACCATCTAACTGAGCTGGGAAAGAGTAAGCAGAGTCAGCTGAAGCCAGCCCCACAGGTCCGGCAACAGGCACAGACCAAACAACGGGCAAGAGGCACCCCCAACCGACTCGTCGTCAAGGGGGAGGGCGCACGAACAGGAGCAGACAAACAGAAGGTAGGCTCCACTTGCAATGGGTGAAGCTGCCAACTACAATCTGCAACCGAACCACCCAAACACACAGACAATGCGATTGTCTGGCAGCCAATCGTCCCACACCACCCCAGGTAGCAACAATAACCACACCAGGGGGTAAGAGTTTTCGGGGTCAAAGCCATCCCCACCGAGGTGAGGAGGAGACACTTGACTGAACCACCGTAAATGCCGTAAGGACAAACTTCCAAGAGAATGGTGATAAACAATATCGTAGGATTAAGACAGTAGAAACATAATGTAGCAAGGAGGGGTCGAGCGGGTACCGCCCTGCCACCTGAGGAATGATGCGGCTGGTACGACGAGTTGAATTTGGGAAGGTCATTAGTCTAACCCAAGGGCGTTTTGTATTATGAGAACAAAGGACTCCGTTAAAACCCAACAAGAAATATGAGCTGGCCTAAAGAATGACACGGGTGATCCCTCCAAACCCAATGTTCAATCCCCCCCAATTGAATGTGAAACCTGCGAGTAGACAATAAACCGGAAGCGGAAGACATTTTACTAAAAAGGGCTCCAAAGGGACTATGATGAAGTGCTCGAAGTGACAGCATCGTGAGAAGCCATCAGGCAACGAAATAAGAAGCAAACCAGTAATCTGCCACGTAGCACCTAGCAAACCTCAACACCAAAGACTCCAGGAACTACTGAGCGAACTCAGATATCTCTCCCAGAATCCCAGGCATCAAGGCCCACTTTGGGTGCGGATGAAACGCTCGGGGCAAAGGGATGGCAAGGACAAGGAAAAGTACTTAGAACAAAGCATGAAGAGTCTATCCTCCTCAGCTATACAGGCCTCCTTATATAGTGCTCTTCCCATCCTAAGTCATGTGACCTCAAGTGGTCACATGTGCGAAACCAAATTATAACAAACTAATCATCTGACCAAAGTGGTTACATGCGCCAAACCCATGACCTCGTAGCAAGGTCATATGTGAAAACTCATAAACCAATCATAACACAATAAAAAAGTCATATGACCCAAAGTAGTCATATGCACAAGAGACATGATCTCATAATGTGGTCATGTGTAAAAAATATATCATATGCACAAGGCATACCTGCAAGGCATTCTTGCAAGGCATCTTCACCAGGCATACATCCCATGACTCATAATCAAGTCATGTGCAAAACATAACAAATCATAATATAAGTAAGTCATATGACCAAAGTGGTCATATACACGAAATAATAACATACCTATGACTCATAATCATAAGTCATATGAAAACCTTTTCCATACTATACCATATTCATAACATTAGCTCCTCTCCCCCTAAGCCTTAGTCCCATCAGGCTCTTTCTCTAAGTTTAAATAGTCCTTCGCCAGCCAAGCGCATAGACCTTCAGAACCTATTGAACTTGTCATCTGCTTCACACTATCTTATCCTTACTGATTCCAAGATGAGATTTGCCATTTCAATTGTGTACCTCTGGTTTTTGTTCAGCTGTCTTAGCTCTGCGCTTATTTTTTCATTTGCCAATATTGTGGCCTTGGCCTGACCAAGTTGTTTTTGGAGTCTTCTGATTTCCCTGCATAGGCTTCCAATATCTGGTTCCATTTCCATTGAGGAGTTTTGGGCTCCCTCCTTCCTAGACCTCATCCTCAAGGCCCTACGCCATATACCGATATCTTTTCCTTCTAATCTTTTCTTTGTTCCATCCTTCTGTGGGTAGTACCAAGCAGAAACTTTCTTCCTTCCATGCATTTTGTACATGTTATTAAAGCACTATTTCCTGTACTTTAGGGGATGGTCCAGGCACAGACCATTCTTTCGGTATTCTCTCTGAAACCATCCCAAGTTTGCATTATTCCCATAGTATGTGGGACATCCATCATTGTAGTACACTCTCTAACTCATTACGTTGTACTTTGCTTTCTCCTCTGTTTCCTTGAGTTCTTTATCCATGTGATTTGTTGGGGGCAATCGCCCTCGCCCTCATGAGGTTGTTAGAGTATGGGTTTTTTTTCCTTGCCTTTGTTGTTGAATGTTATTATTTCCTGGGCCGGGCTTGCCTCAATATCTTTGGTGGAAGGTTGAGAGGGCATGTTGTATGTTTTCCAAGTTGAGTGTGAAGTACTGTAATGTGTTCACAAGGTGCTAATCATGTTATTGGTAATAGATACGATAGTTGGCAGGTGGCCTGATCTTCCAGAGAGGAGGCAAGAGCTGAGAACTAAAGGAGGTTTCGAGAGTGTACTGAGGAACAAAGAAGTAACCGTTCAACTAAGTATATTGAAATACTGTCTGTTGAAGCCTGCCTTTTCTGTCATAGAAACAAGCAGTCTTTAAATACACAAATCTGTTCATGTCTAGCATGAACGAAACTAATCAAAGGTATCAATCGATACACTTTGGTAAAACTAATTAAGTATCAAAGTGATACTTAAAACAAAACATAAAACAAAACCAAGTATCAAAGCGATACTTAAAACAAAACATAAAACAAACTAAGTATCAAACGATACTTAAAACAAACTAAGTATCAAAGCGATACTTAAAACAAAACATAAAACAAACTAATAACCGAGTACTCATACCAGTTACAAGTACCAGGTTTTATCATGTTCGGGTGAATAACCAGTCCACTTGGCTCAGTATTGTATGTTATGGTAGAACAAGAGGGAATTGATTATTTTGTTGAGTTTATATTCTGGTACTCTGCCAAGTTTGATCAGAGGAGGAGGGATGATTGTTTGTAAGGGAAACTTGTTATTATTGTGTAGTTTAAGGAGTGAGATGTGGAATATGTTGTGTATTTGTATCAAGGAAGATTGAGCTTATAAGCTCGGTCACCCACTTTTTCCAGTATCCAGAATAGTCTAATTTTCTTGTAGTCTAATTTCTTTGATGACTGAGTCATATAGATATTGCATGGTAGTAACAACATCATATCTCCAGGTTGTATATTCGGATCGAGACTCCGATGTTTATCATATTGTTCTCTCTGCTGTTACTGTACTTGACTCATTTCATATCGTAATATCTCATGTAGATTTTCCATATTCATTTTGTCCATTATTTTGCCATGAATCATATAATTTGTGGCCTAATTCCGTGGATGTTGTCCATAATTTGCAAAGATAGGTGTCATGCCTATCTTCTCTTGTTTTCCAATGTTATATGCCAACTTGGATATTGATAACGGTTTATGCCAATCACCTTGCTAATAATTGACATTGATCCGTATATATTGCTCGAGTATTGCATTTACCTGTTCTGTTTGTCCATCGGTCTGTGGGTAAAATGCAGTGCTTAGCCGATTTTGTATCCCTATTTCTCTAGCTCCATTTTTCTATAACTCCTATGTGAATATTATTCCTCAATCCGTAATGATATTTCTTGGAAGGCCATGTAGTCAGAAGACCTCTTGGAACAATGTCTGAATAAAGTCTCATGTATCTATATTTTTTTTGAATGGAACAAAATGGCTCATTTTGGTCAGGTGATCTACTACAACCAAGATGCTATCATATCTGTCTGATGGAAGTAGGTCCATGATGAAATCCATAGTAATTGTGTTCCATGGTTATTCAGGAACCTTGTTCAATTTCAGTCATCCGTAAGATGTGTATTTAGCCATTTTTGTCCATTAACATATCTCGTAATTCTTAGTATATCGTTTGACATTATCGCGGTAATGATCCCTCCTCAGAAAGTTAGTTCGTGGCGACGGAGAATGATACTTCACTCCTCTTTCTTCGGGGCGTTCGAGCTGCAAGTAGCTCGTCAGTAC
>NW_003299087.1:450553-493009 GCF_000151645.1 Tuber melanosporum | reverse complement strand
CTTAGCCAAGTTTATAGATATGGTCTTTCTTGTGTCTACTGAGCACGGCATAACGACAAATATTGCAATAGAGATAAAGATTATAAATGTAACGTGTTCGCAAGGTGCTAATCACGTTATCGGTAATAGATACGATAGTTGGCAGGTGGCCTGCTCTTCTGGCGAGAAGGCGAGAGCTGAGAACAAAAGGAGTCTTCGAGGGTGTACTGAGGAACAAAGAAGTAACCGTTCAACCAAGTATATTGAAATACTGTCTGTCGAAGTCTGCCTTTTCTGTCATAGAAACAAGCAGTCTTTAAATACACAAATCTGTTCATGTCTAGTATGAACGAAACTAATCAAAGGTATCAATCGATACACTTTGGTAAAACTAATTAAGTATCAAAGCAATACTTAAAACAAAACATAAAACAAAACCAATAACCAAGTACCCGTACCGGTTACATTCCCCAAAACAAAACAACTGTTTAAACAAACAAAACCTAATAGTCATCAAAAGCGGAGTCTGAGAAACTAAAGGCTTCAATTTCCGCCATCAATTCATTATCGGCAGTGTCACACCAGGGGCAAGAAGAAATTCTAAGAAAATATTTAGACTCAAAGAAATGCAAATCACAGTAGTCACAAATACCAGATTCATGCTGTACATCAACCCAAGCATTGTTGCAATCAGGACAGTAGTCTATCCAGAGGATTTCGAAGTAGTCTGCAAGTTGGATAGCATCGCAGTTCAACAACAGTCCAACAATCTGTTGTCGCAGACTCACATTAAGTTCTACATAGTTTGACATCCTTATAGTATTCGGATGGTGGGTGGTGATCAGATAAGGTTGTCAAGAGCCTACTCTATAGCTTGGTTTTCCTCATCGCTGCTTTCGAATTCCGACTCAAAGTATGGTACCCAAAGCCTATCCCTAGTCTCGAGTTCCACATGCCATCGCTCAGTCTCTGGCATTGTAGGTATCCAGTACATGGTGATGTAATTGATCGTTGGGGGGAGGGATTTGTTTAGTATGTTGTCTTTCCACCAATCATTCACCATATCCATAGCGTGCTCTAGTCCTTCTAGTGGTTCCCAGCTGTTTTCGCTTGTTGGGTACCCTTTCTATTTGACCAGGAACTAATCATTCCCATGCCACAGGTGGTGGTCTCAGATTTCTTCAACTTTCCATTCATCTTTCTTATCAATGATAATAGGTGCAGGTCGAGAGTAGATTCTTCCAGTGAACTTGGAGTTGTCATTTGGGTGGAATTGCTTGACAGTGGAGGCATGGAAGACTGCAGTGTTGCAGTGGTACATGCGTCCATCCATCAGGGCAGTGTAGTTTTCTGTATGCTCGGTAAAGGATAAGACCTTGAAGAGTCCTCGCGATCGGGATTGTAGTTTCTTGCTGCGACCAACATTGGTAATGAACATGTTTCCATATACCATGAGCATATCACCTGGTGGAATAGGGGCATGTTTGCGTCATCGCTTCTGAGCAGTAGTGGTGCTTCGGAATCGGGCAGCTTTAACAGCTTGGAAGGCATCATTCCGAATTGCCTGATGGCGGTTTAGGTGGTCATAAGAGGTAGGGACTGAGGAGTTCTTAAATAGAGTTGTAGGTAGGAGAAGATATTGATGGCCGAAGACTGCCTTGTGTGGAGACATTCCCAAGGTGTCTGAAAATTCGGCATTGATATATGCGGCGAGCTCAACGAGGACTGAGTCCCAGTTGGTTTGTCGTTCATTGATCATGTTCCTAATTCCAGTCTTGACTTTGCGGATTTTTCATTCTGCTTGGCCATTAGTCTCATGATGTCCAGGAGCAGCCATAATGTGGTTGATTCCGAGGGAGGTTAAGGTTTGCTTCCAGAATCTAGCGGTGAAATGGGGATCAGCATCACTGACAATAGATAATGGGTATCCATGGGGGGTGAAGAGGTATTGTTGGAGGTTATTCCAGGTGTCTTTGGAGGAATCGGTAACCTTCATTGGTATCAGCCATGTGTATCCAGAAAACCTATCTACAGCTACCAAGATGGTATCACATCTAGCGGATTTATTAAATGGTCCTGCAAAGTCAATTGCATAGGATTCGAATATTTCGCATAGTAGCTGGAGGGTCTGCACTTTCCCTTCAGGTAGTTGTGTTCGTTCCTTATTTGCCTGGCAGAGTTCATATTGTTTAACAAAATCGTGGAAGTCCTTTTCGCATTTCAGGTCAGTAAACATATTCTGAAGTATATTGGAGGTTGCGGTCCGCACTATGGTGTCCTTTGTTGTGGATTTTGTTAATGACATATTCTCTAATAGTCATTCCATTGAACATATGGCCTTTCGGGATATATAGGCAATGTTCACCATAACGGGTACTGGTATACACCATTCCATTGGATATGTTGTAGGGGGCGAGGTCTCCATGTCTAGAACTATCCATCATTTTGAAATAGATTGGGTCATGGCGATACCCTGCTATTATCTGGCTTCAGAAAGAGGAGGTTAATTTTTCTGTAGTAGATCTAACATCTCATTCATCCTCAATGAGAAATCCTCTTGTCGGTTTGATAGGGCGATGCTCAGGAATTGTGGGGGGCATAACAGAAACAATGGTTTCATTGTTGTAAACTCGTCAAGGTCCACCGTATAGTGGTCATGAATCGATAATGGGGGGAGAGGATGGTGGAGCCGACTGTAGAGAATGTAGGTAAGATATTGCATCCATGTAGGCTACTGCTTGTTCGAGTTTTTCAAGACCTTAATGTCGTCTTGGGGTAGGATTAAGAGTAAGGGGAGGTTGGGTTGATCCATCTTCATTCATTATCCCTTCTGCTCCTTCTGTAGTGTCAAAACTGGTGTTTTTGGAATCGTCAGCAGACATATAATACGGTCGCTGGTATCTGTTACCCAATTTAATTTCAGTCTGATGAAAGGGGCAGGTATCAAGGTAACAGTGGGACCAGTGGAGTCTGCTTTATTCAAGCTCGAGAGGAGGTGTACTGCAAAGGGTGCAATCGTCTTTCCACTCGTCATCAATGTCCTTTCCTCATTCTGTCCCAGCAGCTCTGTACATGGTATAAGAGAAAGGATTGGAGGGAGCAGCAGAGCTGGCAGTAGCCATCGATAGTTCTTGTTCATAGGAGGTGTCGTCAGGGCTGTCTTTACTTTGTCTTGTGTGGTCATGAACAAGAGCAGGGTCTGTGAGGTCTTGATTCTCATATAGGTGGGAGAGAGCATTAGCTAAATAGTTCATTCTTTCTGGGGTGTAGATGATTTTTGTATCGTATTTGCTGATTTCTCCTATCCATTGCATTCTTCTCCTTCCAGGAACCTTTTCCATTTTAAGTTTAGAAAGGGGTTGATCGTCAGTGACAATGTTGAAGGTGTTGCCCATTAGGATGTAGTTGAAAGTGGTAAGAGTATCAATCACAGCAAGGGCTTCCTTGTCCGTCATTCCATACTTCATTTGTGAATTAGTGAACTTTCTGCTGTGTAATGCCACTGGTTTTGCCATTTCATGAGAGGTTCCTTGTCCAACCTATGCTCCAACTTCTACATCCGATGCATCAGTAATCAGCCATATCAGTTCTGATTTGCTGTAGTCGATGGGTTGTATAACATTGGCGTTTTTGATTAATTCCTTGATGTTGGTGAAGGCTTGGTCATGAGTGTGGGTCCAGACAAATTCTGCATTGCTGGTAAGGTCTGTGAGCGGTGTGGTCACAGTGGCGTGATGTGGTAGGAACTGGGAGATATAGTTGACTAATCCTAAGAACCGCATGAGTTCCTTCTGATTTCGGGGTATTGTCCATTCCATCAAACAGGATATCTTTCCGGGGCCTGCATGTATTCTTTCATCATCTATAACATGTCCTAGGATATCAAGTTTATCGGCAAACAGGATTGATTTGTTTCTGCTAGCATAGAACTTAGCTTCCCTTAGTTTGGTACAAACCAAACCTAGATGGTAGGCATGTTCTATTTTGGTGTTTGAGAAGATGAGAATATCATCAATGTAAACCCAGACAAAATGGTGGAGGTATTCGCTTAGGAGGGTTTCCATAATTTGCATAAAGGTGGCGGGCGCATTCATATCACCTTGTAATATAACTCAGCTAATGAAACTTCCAAAGGGTATTTTGAAACTGTTGTAGCCTTCGCTTTCTGGATCTAACCTTGTCTGGAAATAGGCATCGCTTAGGTCAATCTTGCTTCAGAATCTAGCCCGTCCAACTGCATTCAGGATCTAGGTTTGATTTGGAATAGCAGAGCTGTCTATAACTGTGTTTTCATTCCGTAGTTTGAGGTCAACTAAAGGGTGGATTCTTTTGCCATCTGCTTTGGGTTGAACAAACATAGGAGCGGCACCTGGGGCTTCTGCTCGGTAGATGACTCCTCTTCTTTGTTGTTGGTTGATCCAGTCACATAGTGGGCTTTTGTATATGTCAGGGATCGAGTAGGTGGGTTGGTTCTTAAGATTAGAGGGGTCACGGAGATGGATGTGGTGATTCACTTCTCTCATAGGTGGTAGTTCTTCGGGAATCTGATCAGGAAAAACATCTGAGTATTCATCCAATAGGCATTGGGCAGTTGCTTTACAGACTTCAGCTCAGTACTCTCCACTTGTTAGCTTGCAAGAAACTCTGACCTTCTGATCTGGGAAATCGATGGTTGATTTCCCACACCTAATTATAGCTTTGTGGCAGTTCAGGAATGGCATCCCTATCAAGGTATCATATTTGGCTAAATTTCCAACTATCATTTCCTGTGGAGGTAGGATGGCAGAACCAAGTCGAATAGTTGCACTCTAGGTTTTATGGCTTGTAGATCGTGATCCCTTTACTGCCATATTGACTGGTATGGGTTGGTTAAGGTCTCAAGTTGGAAGTCCATGGACAGAGATAAAGGCATTGCTGATCATGTCTCTTCTGATAGTGCCAGTGTCAAATAGGACTCCAGCCTTCTTGCCATTGATCAGAATAGTACCTTTGAGAGCAGTGTGTGCCTTGAAGGTAGCGGGTGGTAGGACACTGTTGTATTCCACGTCAATATATCCGATATGGATCTCCTCATATTTGCTGGATTGTGCATCATCACTATTGCTCTCAATATTATGGAACAATACCTCTTGCTTGATTGCCTTCCCTTTCCGTTTCTTCGTAGGGCAGCTCATTGCTATGTGTCTTGTTTTTCCGCATTCAAAGCATTCTCCTTTCTGTCATCTCGATTCTTTGGAGGATTTGGTTTTCTTCTTGAAAACCCTTGGCGTATTGTCTTCAGAGTTGCTGGGGGGCTTGTATAGTGGTTGGCTATTCCTGCTAGAGGATGTCTGTGCTTTGTATGCCTTGGTTTCATAGAGGATGGCGTCCTTTTGTTCTGCTCTTGTGATTATTATTGCAATATTGTGGCCATCTTCCTCGAGTAGTTCTACTTCTTACCAGAGGGTAGGGTGCATAGTGTCGTAGAATTGTCACTTCAGGATGTATTTAGAGATACTTCCTTTTACGATTCGGTCCTTATAGATCATTAGATCCATAGCCACATCTGTGATTCTCTTGACATGCGTTTCATTGACTTGCTGGAGTTGGTTGAATTTGTTGTAAAGGAGGTCGTTGGTAATAGAGGATTGAAATCGGCCTTTCAGGTAATCGAGAACTGTAGATCCTCTGAATCTTACATTTCCACAGTATTCCTTATAGCATTGGTGGTATGCATCGGTTGCCTTTCCTTCACAGAATGATCCAATGTATAGTCCAGTTGTAGGGTCTTCCACATCTTTCCCCTACAGGAGAAGATAGTGTGTGAGTTCGGTCGCCAATCGGTCAAAGGCTTTGGGTTTGAGGTCTTTTCCTTCTCCTGTAAACTTGGCTGGGAGGTAGAGCTTAAACTTAGGAGGTTCAAATGCTGCAGGTACCTCCTCTTCTTCAGGCCTAGTCCGAGATTTTCCTCCTCCAGAGGGCCCTCCTCCTGTACTAGCCATATCTGATTCGCTACTGGATTCGGGGTTGATTAGAGGTTCAAAGGAAGGCTTCTTTGCTGGAGTAGAAGGGAATTCTCCGGGAGGTTTTGTGTCTTCCATGCTTGCAGTTTCTCCCAGCTCCTTAGCAGAGCACTGGGGTTGTTTCTTTCTTGTAAGGTCTTGTTGTGAGATTTGCTTCCCACTCCTGGTCGTCAAAGACTCTATCTTGGATTTAAGATGAAGCCGAATGTGCTGTGATTCTGCCGCTTCTCTCCACTAGCGTTCTGAGGTAGATATCGATAGGTTGATCAGGCCTAAATCTGGAGACAGGTTCTTAACCACTTGCTGAGGTTAAAAAAATGTAATGTGTTCGCAAGGTACTAATCACATGATTGGTAATAGATATGATAGTTGGCAGGTGACCTGCTCTTCCAGAGAGGAGACGAGAGCTGAGAACTAAAGGAGTCTTCGAGGGTGTACTGAGGACCAAAGAAGTAACCGTTCAACCAAGTATATAGAAATACTGTTTGTCGAAGTCTGCCTTTTCTGTCATAGAAACAGGCGGTCTTTAAATACAAAAATCTGTTCATGTCTAGTATGAACGAAACTAATCAAAGGTATCAATCGATACACTTTGGTAAAACTAATTAAGTATCAAAGCGATACTTAAAACAAAACATAAAACAAAACCAAGTATCAAAGCGATACTTAAAACAAAACATAAAACAAAACCAAGTATCAAAGCGATACTTAAAACAAAATATAAAACAAAACCAATAACCTAGTACCTGTACCAGTTACAATAAAGGTGTTTTATATTCGTTAAAGTAATAAGTAGGAAAAGTACTTAGAATTCAATCTAATTTTATTTAAACTCCTACCGCCAACACTGGCATACAATGAGCCCCCGCCAGCACCGAGATTCCACTAACCAGAATACCACTAATCCTAAGCTAACTAAGTCTACCGTCCCGCACCTGCCATCTCCAAGTCATGCCCGCAGGAGAACTAATTACAGGACCATCAAAATAACCTGGCGCCTAGCTCGGTCCAAGTCCATAGCCCCTCTGGTATGAAGCCAACCAGCACTAAGCGTAGCCCAAACCGAGCAAAAGACCAACCCGACCAGGTTCCTCGTCCAACAAACATAAAATCACTACCGCTGGGTCTGAAAAACCGTTCCGCTAAATCTCCACCACAGTAGACAACCAACAAACAAAACAAACAAACTAAACCTACAGGCAACACAATGCCAGGGAGGAGGCAACCAACATGTCAATCTCTCACACCCACATTCCAAGCCGTCAACCCTATGAACCCACTTTGCCAGTTGCCTCCAAGGAGTGTACCGGTAAGGAGAACCTGTACCCACTGCCCATCTTCCAACCAAGAACAACACAAATATAGGAAATACATAGAGGTAGTAACAGACCGAGAAGGTCAGTAGGGCCTATCTCCCACCCATGGTGCTATGCCTCCTCCTACCAAACCCATAGCCAAACCAAAGAAACCAAACAAATCCTACAAAATCCAGCGCGCAAGACTCAAACAAGTCCAACCAGACAATTACAACCCACTATCCGCACAGGTGGCCCTCATCCAACCGGTTCATCAAGGAGCTTTACAGCACTCCACAGCTTCACCCAACAGCCCAAGCCGAACTGGAAACACTCAATTAGACCTTGCCCAACCTGACACAGGCCCGACCGGTACTCGCAGGTGCCTCCCCCCCCCCAATCAGCCCCCACCAAGCCCGACATGCCAGACGCCACAGAGCCCATCCAGCCCTCCAGCCCCTCAGACAGATCAACCATCCGATAGCTACAGGACAGCCTATACCTAGCCCCATCAGGCAGCTACTGGTCTTGGCCACACCAACAGAGCCCCAACTCTCAGCACCTTGCAGCCGAGAGGGACCTAGCAGCCACAGCCAGGAGCCACATAGGAGGCAGCACCAACACCCGCAGGCACTGGCACCAGCCACAGCGTCCAGCCTAGTCAAACTGAAGTCCAACCAAGCTGGGAAAAAGGTAGGCAGAGCCAGCTGAAGCCAGCTCCACAGGTCCGGCAACAGGCACAGACCGAGCAATGGGCAAAAGACACCCCTAACCGACATGACTTGAAGGATGTAGGGCAAACGAATAGAAGCAGACAAACAGAAGGTAGGTCCTACTTGCAATAGGTGAAGATGCCAACCACAATCCACAACTGAACCACCCAAATGCACAGACAACGTGAATGGCTGGCAGCCAATCGTTCCACACTACCCCAGGCAGCAATAGTTACCACACCAGGAGGTAAGAGTTTTCAGGGTCAAAGCCATCCCCACTGAGGCGAGGAGGAGACACCTGACTGAACTACCGTAAATGCCGCAAGGATAAAACTTCCAAGGGAATGGTAATAAACAACATTGTAAGATTCCAACTGTAGAAACATAGTGTAATGAGAACAGGCAGAGCAGGTACTACCCCGCCACCAGAGAGGTGATGCGGCCAGTACGACGAGCTGAAGACACGGGACAGTCATCAAGCGAACCCATGGGCATTTTGTATCGTGAGAACTAAGGACTCCATTAAAATCCAATACAAACATGAGCTGGGCCAAAGAACGACACGGGTGATCCCCCCAAACACAACGTTCAATTCCCCCCAATCAAACGCGAAACCTGCGAGTAGATGATAGACCAGAAGCCGAAGACATTTTACCAAAAAGGGCTCGTAAGTAACCGTGATGAAGATCTCAAAGCGACGGCAACCTCGGAAACCATCAAGCAACGAAATGAGAAGCAAACAAGTAATCCACAACGCAACGCCTAACAGACTTCAACACTACAGATCTCAGGAACTACTGAGCGAACTCAGATATCTCCCCCAGAATCCAAGGCATCAAGACCCATCATGGGTGTGAAAGAATCGCTTAGGGAGAAGCGACAGCAAGGACAAGGAAAAGTACTTAGAACAAAGCGTGAAGAACCTATCCTCCTTGGCCACATCAGCCTCCGTATATAGTGTTCTTCCCGCCCATAATTATGTGACCCAAAGTGGTCACATATGCAAAACCAAATCATAACAAACTAGTTATGTGACCAAAGTGGTCACATGCTTAAAACCCATGACCTCATAGCAAGGTCATGTGTGAAAATTTATAAACCAATCATCACGCAATAAACAAGTCATATGACTTGACTGAGTCAGATGAATGAAACCCATGACCTCATAACAAGATCATGTGCAAAACATCAATCATATGTGCAAGGCATACCCACAAGGCACACTCATAAGACATACTCGCCAGGCGCATGTCTCATAACTCATAATCAATCATGTGTGAAACATAATATAATAAGTCATATGATCCCAATGAGTTATATGCGTGAAACAATAACATACCTATAACTCATAATCATGAGTCATGTAAAAACCTGTTCTATGCCAAGTCACGTTCATGACAATGGCATAATCCTGGCCAATAGAATAACCTCATGATGAATTCCATGGTTTTAGCCATTTCTCTGCGTTCTGCCATTCGAATATCATAATATTGTCATATGATACTTGTCCTTATCTCTTCTTTTTCCAGAATCTGTTGTTTTCCATTATACCATATGTTTCTGTCCTTCCACTGGTATAAACCCAGTGCAATTCTTTTCATTTCCTTTTTTCCTTCTTCTGATACTTCCCTTACTGTCTTGCTTATTTTGTCTTTTTCATTTGCCTTTTCAATTTCTTTTTCTTTATTTGAGGTAAATTCAATCAGTTCCATTACCTTGTAATAGGCTTTTGGTAATCATGTTCTTGTTTTTTGTTTAATCCTCTTGTCATCTTTTGTCTGTAGTTTGTCACTTGCTATTCATGTGAGAGTGTCTAGCTTTCCACTCTCTTTTCCTGGATGATATTCAATCTTGAAGTTGTATTTACTAAGGTATTCCATCCATCTTATCTGGCGATCATTCAATTCCTTCGTAGTCATGAAGGAGACCAGACTTTTGTGATCATCGAGAACTCAGACTGGACAGTCATTGTTCAGAACTTATCTCTTCTATTCTTTCAGTTCTTAAACTATCGCCAATAGTACTTTATTGGCAACATCGTAGTTGCATTCTGCTGGAGTCATTGCCTTGGACCGATAAGATACTGGCCTCTATTTTCCATCTTCCCCTTGTTATAACAGTATTCCTAAGCATACATATTTCGAGGCATCCGTTTCAATTATCATTCTTTAGTTCGGGTCCAAATAGACCAGTATTGGTGTCAATGTCAGATTTGTCTTGATAGCATTATATGCTTTTTGTTCCGTTTCTCCCCATTCCCATTTCTTGTCTTTCTTGTTTAGGTGTCACAAATATGGCTTGGCAAGGAAAAGGTTTTCATGTTGTTTCACACATATGACTCATTCGAGACATATGATTTGTTATGTGTGAAATTTGTGATACTTTCACACATGGCTCAAATATGAGTCATAGGACATGTAACTGGCAAGTGTGCCTTGTGAAGTGTGCCTTGCAGGTATGCCTTGCGGGTGTAACCGGTACGGGTACTCGGTTATTGGTTTTGTTTTATGTTTTGTTTTAAGTATCGCTTTGATACTTGGTTTGTTTTAAGTATCGTTATGATACTTGGTTTTGTTTTATGTTTTGTTTTAAGTATCGCTTTGATACTTGGTTTGTTTTAAGTATCGTTATGATACTTGGTTTTGTTTTATGTTTTGTTTTAAGTATCGCTTTGATACTTGGTTTGTTTTAAGTATCGTTATAATACTTGGTTTTGTTTTATGTTTTGTTTTAAGTATCGTTTTGATACTTGGTTTTGTTTTATGTTTTGTTTTAAGTATCGCTTTGATACTTAAGGAGTTTTACCAAAGAGTATCAATTGATACCTTTGATTAGTTTCGTTCATGCTAGACATGAACAGATTTGTGTATTTAAAGACCGCCTGTTTCTACAATAGAAAAGGCAGACTTCGACAGACAGTATTTCAATATACTTGGTTGAACGGTTACTTCTTTGTTCCTCAGTACACCCTCGAAGCCTCCTTTAGTTCTCAGCTCTCGTCTCCTCTCTGGAAGAGCAGGCCACCTGCCAACTATCGTATCTTTACCGATAACATGATTAGCACCTTGCGAACACGTTACAGCGGGTATGCCGTGTGCATATGATTTATATTTCGCACATGACCTCGTTATGAGGTCATGGGTTTCATGCATATGACTCAGTCGAGTCATATGACTTATTTATTGTGTTATGATTGGTTTATGAGTTTTTGTACATGACCTCGCTATGAGGTCATGGGTTTTGAGCATGTAACCACTTTGGTCACATGACTAGTTTGTTATTATTTGGTTTCGCACATGTGACCCCTTTGGGTCACATGACTATGGGCAGGAAGAATACTATATAAGGAGGCCGATGTAGCCGAGAAGGATAGGTTCTTCACGCTTTGTTCTAAGTACTTTTCTGACTTATTACTTTAACGAATAAAAAATACCTTTACGATCTTTATCTTTATTGCAACGTTATCATTATGCCAAGGAGAGCTCTTCACAAAGAACAGTTAGAGAAAGCTTATGATAGGCGTTCTCGATAGAAGACAAGGGTCTTGTACTATCGGTAACATAGGCGGAGGCCTAGTACTATCATAAGACAAAGAAAGAAGGAGAAGAAGGAGAGAAGTATTGTACCACGTCGCCAAGAACTAACTGTCCAGGGAGAGATCGTTACATTACAAAGCGTCACCTAGTACAACTTCAAACTATACAAGACGGCATCCTTCAACCCAGACAGGGAAGGAGATATTGATATCGATAATCAAAACCTTAATCTAGGGGGATTCAGCGACGCCCTAGATCATGTTTCAGCAGAACCCTCAAGGGCAGCAAGTCTAGTAACCCCAGAGAAAGGATCACCAGTCGATAGCTCTCCTGTAGGAACTCCGCAACACGAGAGAATGTCGGGATCAGCAGTACCTGGGCCACCAGCCCCGGCCACTGGAGTACCAGGCACTAGCATACTTGGAATGACTCAAAATCAGTTTCAGGCATTTCTAGTAGCAACACGAAACACAGGACAAGGAAACATCCAACGACCAAAAGTAAAAGAACCCGACATATACGAAGGAGCCAAAGATAAACTGCGAATATTCCTAGTACAATGTGAAGGATATTTTGCCATTAAGGGATATGGAGAACACCACGATAAGATCAAGATTCCATATGTGAAATCTCTACTAAGAGGACTTACAGGGCGATGGATCATGCCCTTCCAAGATGGAAGCAAGCAGAGGGAATGGGTCACGTACGAAGAGTTTAAGGTGACACTCTTCGAACAAGTTGAGGATCCCAATTCCAAGGAGACAGCAAGGCGAAAGTTGGAGAAACTCCAGCAAGGAAAACAAACCTTTTCAGCATACTGGAACGTATGCCGACTATTGGAATACGAGGCCAAGTTTGATGATGCTACTCTCTACATCATCCTCCTAAGAAACTGCAGTGAGAGACTCCGTGAGGCAGGGGAAATCTCTGACTTACGCTACACAATAGCAGAACGATTTGCAAGATGGGTGATCGATAAGGAAAGTAAACTAAACATGGTTCGAAGCAACTCGGAGAACACTATAGCACATAGGGTGACCCAATAATCCAGGAATGTGGACGGAACCTTCAAACCGCAAACAGCTCAAGGTGGAAGTCAAGCATTACCACCAGGTGAGCCAATGGAGTTGGACAAATCACAGGCAGGACCTGCTCTAAACCTGTTTAAGGAACAATACGCTAGAAGAATGAACGGGAAACTCTGCTTAAGGTGTGAAAAAGCAGGACGTCGGATACAAGAATGCAGAAGCCGACCCGACAGTGGATACCAAGGGACCAGGGCTGCTGAAAATAACCGTTTTCAAGCGCAGAAGAGAAGCAACATTCACAAAATAATCACAGAAGATTTACCGGTGGAAAACAACTAGGGTTTCCAGTAAAAGGTGGTCTGGGAAATCCAAGATGGGGACCTGGAAAGCCCATCAAGTTAGCGAACTGCTACACAGCACTACACACACAAAGAGGAGAAAAAGACGGAGATCATGTGATGATCAAGACGAAAATACACAACAAAAAAGATGAAGAAACAACAATATATACAATGCTCAACTCCGGGGCTACTGAAGATTTCATCGATAAGAGAATCTGTGACAAATACAGCCTCCACACTAAAAAACCGAAGAAAGCGAGACAAGTCTACCTAGCCGATAGAAAGCCAAGCGCAATGGATCCTATAACCGATACAGTGACAGTACCTATGGACATTGACAGCCATAGGAAAACGGCAACCTTTCAAGTAGCAGATCTCAAGAACCATGAAATAGTTCTTAGGATGCCATGGTTGCGAAAACATAATCCGACAATTGATTGAAACGAGAACAAGATGATCTTTACAAGCGAACTATATGCGACATGATGTCTCAACAGTTCACCTGTGGTCTACTTGACACCGGTATGAGAAGCGGAAGAAGAAACTCTGCATGCAAAGTTCGCCGAGAGACGGCAAGATAAGAGAGTCTGGATAGAAAAACTGGACCAAGAAGCAAAAGTGCCTACCAAGGGCTCCAAAGGGGCAGAAGGACATGACCTGTATGGTAACAAAGGAATCAAGATACCTACCAAAGGGCAGGTAATGATAGCTACAGGAATAGCCATCGGAATACCAGAAGGCACCTATGGACAAATAGCACCCCGCAGTGGTCTAGTAGTCAGACATTGACTGATGATCATTGCAGGAGTGATCGACGTCAACTATACAGGTGAAATCAAAGTATTCCTGACCAACCTAGCTCAAGAGGACTACAAAGTCCAAAAAGGTGATTGAATCGCACAGTTGATCATCGAAAAAATCAACAAAGAGGATCTACACAAAGTAGATCAACTGGAAGAAACCATAAGAGGAGACAAAGGATTTAGAAGTACAGACCAAAACCAACCCGATACAACAAGAATGATCAAGATCAAAGAGATTACAGCATAAGTCTTTGGATGGTACTATTGAAGAGGAGATGCAACAGGAATTCTCAAATGGACATATAAAGACGAAAAAGCAGTTTTAGTGAAAATCAACATCAGCACGGAACTAGCAATCTAAGACAAGAAATACCAAAGCAAAAAGGGATAGAAAGAATTGATTCCAAAGAAATATCATCAATTCATAAACCTCTTCTAAGAAGAGGAAGCTACAGAGCTACCACCTTGAAGACCAGGAATCAATCACAAAATTCAGCTGAACAAAGATGAGAAAACATGAAAAACGAAAGAATTCCCTACAAGAAGTTATACCCACTAGGAGAAGCGGAGCTCAAAGAACTTAGGAAGTACATCAAATAAAACCGAAAAGGAGGATGGATCAGAGACTGTTTTGCATCAGGAGGATTCCTAATACTATTCGTCAAAAAGAAAGATGGACAAATGAGACTTTGTGTGGACTACAGAGCTCTCAATTCGGTTACCAAGAAAGATCAATATCCACTACCCTTAATCGGAGAGGTACTGGATAGACTGTGGTCAGCAAAATACTTCACCAAGCTCGACATCAAGGATGCATACCACAATATACGCATCAAGGCAGGAGACGAATGGAAGACTACATTCGCCTCAAGATACGGAATGTTCGAATACTTGGTTATGCCCTTTAAGCTAACCAATGCACCGGCTTCATTCCAAAGATGGATTAACAGGGTACTCAATAAATACCTCGACATATGTTGCATCATATACTTGGACGATATCCTCATCTACTCAGAAAATATGCAATAATACCAGAAGGATGTCGGCAATATCATGGCCACAATACAAGTATCAGGAATGAAGATCAAACTCACAAAATGCGAATTCCATAAAGAGGAAACATAATACCTTGGATACATCATCAATCGAAGCGGGGTCAAGGTCGACCCAGTCAAAATGGCAGCAATATGGGATTGGGCCAAACTGAACAACAAAACAGATGTTCAGTGCTTTATGGGATTCTGCAACTTTTATTGCAGGTTCATAGAGGGATTTAGGAGGCTTGCAAAACAACTCTATAATCTAACAAAGAAAGACAAGAAAAAGGAATGGAGAGAAATGGAACAGAAAGCATACGATGCAATACAAATGCATCTAACATCGGCACCCATACTGGTTCATTTCAACCCACACCGAAGAACAATAATTGAAACAGATGCTTCAAAATATATGTGCTCAGGCATACTATCGCAACAATGCGAAGACAGAAAATGGAGGCCAGTGTCTTTCTGATCTAAGACGATGACCCCTACAGAGTGCAACTATGATGTTGCAAACAAAGAACTATTAGCGATAGTTCAAGCATTAAAGGAATAGAGGAGATACATTTTGAACAACGACCATCCAGTCCGAGTTCTAACCGACCATAAGAATCTGGTCCCGTTCATGTCTATGAAAGAACTGAATAACTGCCAGATAAAGTGGATAGAACACGTTAGCAAATACAACTTCAAAATCGAATACCGACCAGGCAAAGAGAGTGGAAAGCCAGATGCTCTCAGAAGGATTGCAAGCAACAAACTTCAAACAAAAGAAGGCGAAAGGATCCAACAAAAAATACAGACACTATTACCAAAAACCTACTTCGAGGCAATGGAGGTTATTCAATTCACATCAACGGAGGAAAGGGGAATTGAGAAGGCAAACGAAAGAGACAAAACAGTTCAGGTAATAAGAGAAGCATTAAAAGAAGGAAAAAAGGAGATTAAAGGAATTGCTCTGGGGTTATGCCAATAGAAGGATGGAAATATGTGGTACGACAGAAAATAATAGATTCCAGAAAAAGAAGAGATAAGGACAGACATCATATATACAACACCATGATATTTGAATGGCAGGACATGGAGGAACGGCTAAAATCACGGAATTCATCACAAGGTCATTCTATTGGCCAGGACTGCATGAAGATGTCAAACAATATGTCAAAAACTGCAACATATGCTAAAGGACAAAAATGCCTAAACACGCAGCCTATGGATTACTGAAATCGAACGAAGTTCCCGAACGACCATGGAAAACAATTACTATAGATTTTATCACGAATTTACCTGCATCCGAAAATTGCCATAGCATCTTGGTCATGGTGGATTGTTTGACAAAAATGAGTCATTTCATTCCAGTCAGAAAAGATATCGACACAAGGGATTTTATACAAACATTTTTCCAAGAAGTCTTCCGACTTCACAGCCTTACAAAGAACATCATTACCGATCGAGGAACACTATTCACATTGGGACTATGAAAGAAAGTAACTGAAGAAATGGGGATACAAAACAGGATGAGAACAGCGTTCCACCCGCAAATGGATGGACAAACAGAATGGGTAAATGCGATACTTAAACAATATTTACGTGCCTACATCAATTACCAACAAGATGATTGGTACAAACTGCTATCAATGGCCAAATTCGCATACAACAATGGAAAGCAAGAAAAGATCAGCACGACACCCTTCTTCGCGAATTACGGACAACATCCACAAAATCAGACCACATATCATACGATTATTGGTATAATACCAGACAAAACAGATATGGGAAAACTTCACAAGACATTACAATACAAAATGAGTCAAGCACAACAAAGGCAAAAAGAACAATACGATAAGCACCGAAGACCAGATCCGAACATACATCCGGGAGATATGGTATGGCTAATACTACGCAATATCCATACGACGTGACCATCAAAGAAATTGGACTGCAAGAAAATCGGACCATTCAGGATACTGGAAAGGGTGGGCAGCTGAGCATATAAACTCAACCTTCCACCCTCGATGCGAATACACATCACATTCCATATCTCACTCCTCGAATTACACAACGACAACAAGTTTCCCTCGCGAACAATTATTCCTCCTCCTCCGACCGAACTCAATGGAGAACTAGAATACGAGTTCGATGAAATAGTCGATTCTTGCTTCTTCCACTGTCACCTCCAATACTGAGCCATGTGGACGGGATATTCACCCAAACATGATAAAACTTAGTACTTCGTACACAACTTCGAACACATACAAGATGCTATCTCAACCTTCTACAAGCAATACCCAGGCAAGCTCGGCCCAGGTAACGATTACGTTCAACTAAGACAAAGGCGAGGGAAAGGCTCCTATGCCATTACAACCACACAAGGGCTGAGGCGATAGCCCCCACCAAACCACACCAACCAGCCCCGAATACACATTCATGGGACCGACCGATGAATAACTCAGGGAAAGAGAAAAACAAGCACAGCATAATGCCATATCATGGACAGTATGCTATAACGATGGATGTCCCACATACTATGGGAACAAGGAAGGCTCGGGATGGTTTCCAAGAGAATGTCGAAAGCGAGGTCCACACCCCAACCACGCCCTGAAGCATTGGCAACAATACTTCAGAAATGGGTGCAGGATGCACAAGGCACAGAAAATCTCTGCGGGATTCTACCCGCAGAAGGATGGAAGCAGGAAAGAGTTGGAAGGAGAAGATGCCAGAAAGGCATGGGCCGCGAGGACGTGGTCCAGAGAGGGAGGGGCCCAAAATTCCTCGGCAGACACCAAACCGGATATCAGGAGCCTACACCGGCAAATCCGGGGACTCCAAGAACAACTTGGCCAGGCCGAGGCCACAATTTCGGCAAACGACAAAATGATCACAGAGCTAAGACAGCTAAATGGTAATCAGCAGCACATGATCAAAATGGCAAATCTGACTCTAGAATCAGTGAGGGTCAGATGCAGGACAGCAGATAAAAAGTTCCACAAGCTGAGAAGAACCATGTGCTCAGCAGGACAGGAACTATTGAAACTGGGAGAAAAAGCCTAATAGAACTCAGGCTTAGGGGGAGAGGAGCTAATGTCACGAATGTGGCTTGGCGAGGAAAAGGTTTTCATGTTGTTTCACACATATGACTCACTCAAGTCATATAATTTGTTATGTGCGGGATTTGTGATGCCTTCGCACATGTTTCAAATATGAGTCATGGGACGCGCGCCTAGCGAATGTGTCTTGCAAAGTGTGCCTTGCGGGTATGCCTTGTGCATGTGTTTAATGTTTCGCACATGACCTCGTTATAAGGTCATGGGTTTCATGCATATGACTCAGTCGAGTCATATGACTTGTTTATTGCGTTATGATTGGTTTATGAGTTTTTGCACATGACCTCGCTATGAGGTCATGGGTTTTTGAGCATGTGACCACTTTGGTCACATGACTAGTTTGTTATGATTTGGTTTCACACATGTGACCACTTTGAGTCACATGACTATGGGCGGAAAGAATACTATATAAGGAGGCCGATGCAGCCGAGGAGAATAGGTTCTTCACGCTTCGTTCTAAGTACTTTTCCTACTTCTTTCACCCCGTGTCGGAATGTGAAGGTTCAGTGTCGGTCCAATCAGAGCCCTTGATTTCTATCTCACGATAGGCTTCAAGTCTTTAACTTCGATCACCTTTTGGGAGCATCGTTGTTAATCCCTCCCCTACGATTGCTGGAAGTTCTTTCTTCCTTCTACCTATCTTTACGCTTGTTCGTTTACGTCGCCTCCTCACGGTCACAATAGCTAAGTGAGCCTCTGTCCCTTCTGCTACGTCCACTTTACGTTCGTCGGTGGTTCTGTCTCGTGCTGTCGAGAAGAACTTCGCTCTGGAGGCCGAAGTCTCTCACCCTCGGCATCACATCTCCATCCTTTCTCGGCGATTTCATCGCACTGAGAAGGAGATATCTACCTTGTCGGCTGCCCTGGCCTCTGAACGCGATACTGTTCGCGGTTTGGTCACGATTTTGGCGGCTGAAGCTCCTACGGTTATCCCCTCTTCGCCTGTCCCCTCGGTCGCTTCAGTTACTATGGTGGTCTCGGTTGAGGGGGTGGGCTAGACCCTGAGAATTCTCAGGGTCAAGCGGAGGAGCTCCCTCAGGCGAATGTTGTGCCGGCGGTTATCTCTGCCCCCCCTGCAGCTACGGTTGTGGATGGTGGTGTGGGTGGTCCTGTTCCTGATTCGTCAGGATTGGAGGAGGTACTTGCTCCTGGTGTGGGTAGGTGGATCCTAGTGTGGTGACACCAGCTATGGTGGTATCACCCCCTTTGGGGGGGCAGGTGCCTGAGTCCTCTGTGGCTGAGCCCGTGGCTGGTCGGGAAAGCACCTCTAGTGGCGTCCCTCCTGTGGTGGTGGGTAGTGATGAGGGTGGCCCGTCCACTCCTGTTGCTAGACCTGCGCCTGGGGGTAGGAAGAGGAAGAGAAACAAGAAGCGCCGGGTCAAGCAAGACCAGACCTCACCTGTGCCACTTGTTCCCGGCTCGGAAGGGCCATCGCCTTGGCCGGTTCGCTATCGCAAACCGGCTGTTACAGAGTCCACAGTGGGTTCGCCGCCTGCGGAGCGGGCTGGGGAGTTAGAGGATGAGTTGAATACTTGGGTGTGTTCGGTCAAGTGCCGGTGGCTTGGAGACTCTCTCGTTCTGGCTGCTTCCGTCGAGGTTTTTGGACTGCGCTGCCTTTGTGGTGCACCCCGGATTCTCTACGACGGTTTGTACCCCCTCGGCTAGGGAGCCCTCACCCTGTAAGTCAGCTTTCCTTTTGGGTTTACACGCTTGAGTTTTTTGGGTGTTTCTTTTGTTTGAGATTGGGGGAGGGTGCCTGGCGGTTGGTGGGGATGTCCCGAGATCATTGTGTGGGGGCATTCGGGAGGGTTTCTACTGTGGAGAGGGTTATCGTGGGATCACATTTAGGTGGCGGTAGTGGAATTTTTGTATTTTGTACGGGTGACTTGGCTGGCGGGCAGGCTGGACTGAGGAGGACTTTCTTTACCGATGATGGTTTTTGTACTTAGTGTTCGTGTTAGGGTATGGCATGGCCATGTTTGAGGTGTGGAGCTGGAGGTTTAGTTAGTTTGTGGTTAGTGGTATCCGGAATGCAACAACCTGGGGGCTCGGCCCTGGGGCTCGTCGTATGACAGTGTTGGCGGTACGAGTTTAAATAAAATTGGATTGAATTCTAAGTACTTTTCCTACTTATTACTTTAACGAATATAAAACACCTTTACGATCTTTATCTTTATTGCAATGTTATCATTATGCCAAGGAGAGCTCTTCACAAAGAAGAGTTAGAGAAAGCTTATGATAGGTCTTCCCGATAGAAGATAAGGGTCTTGTACTATCGGTAACATAGGCAGAGGCCTAGTGCTATCATAAGACAAAGAAAGAAGGAGAAGAAGAAGAGAAGTATCGTTCCCCGTCGCCAAGAACTAACTGTCCAAGAAGGGATCGTTACATTAAGTTATAGAGTAGTTTAGCAAGCCTGTTGAACTCTTCTATAAACCTTCAATATTAGAGCATTGTGAATATGTCCACGGTCATATACACAAGCGATAAAATTATATATTGTTGACCATTAGTGTCTGACGAGAGTGGTGACTGTAGATATTTTTTGAAAAATATAAAAAAATACAATCATCATCTCTTTTTCAGAATTACACCTCTCTCACCTTGAGGATTTTGACTTGTATCTAGAGTTAGTACAGAGAGGGGAATCCTTTTTGGAAGGCATTATCAGCTTGTATCTCACTTTTCACATGTTTATTACGTGAATGAAAGGGGTGATACTATTTCACAACATTGTTGAGTCAGTTATGACTCAGCATCACTAAGGCTTTTGTCTAATAGCTGTATATATACTCCCACTAGTCTTAAAAATCACCTGAGGCTAAAATATATTTTAAATGTTTTTCTTTTCTCAAATTCTATTTGTCTAAAACATTCCTGAGACACTAATTTCTACTTCTTCAAAACCCACACTGTATTTTAACATTCTAAAGCACCATCTAATTCTTTAAGTTTTTACAGTAAATATAAATGTCAACTGAGAGGAATCATTCAAGTTTGATGTATAGTTCAATATGATTTTGAACATTTCAGACAAAGTCACATAGCACTACTTTAGGATTATCAATATGGGTATAGTTCTGATCTGTTATATCTTAATATTACTTTCAACCTGAAGTCCATTCATTCTTTATAATATTATATGAAATTTAGAGAAATTTTCTATCAGGCTTCAAAGATATCACTCCAGAAATACCATTCATTGTTGTAGCCTAAGACAATAATCCTGCTATTATTTAAACCATACACTTAAAATTCCATCCGTCCTTAATGTCCAAATATTGATGCCTTCAATTCAGATATCTGATGTCTTCCAAGTTAAGAATTTTTTCACTTATACAACTTGTTTCCTCATTATCACTCATGCATTATTTTGTCAATCATTTTTTCTCTCCCTTTTCTACCATAGTCTACCCAAGTACTGGTTCTAGTTCTTGGTACAGTTCAAGTCATTCAAAACATGTACCAGGCTGAAAAAAATATGTTACATGTGGCTGTGCAATTTAAAATACCAAGACTTCATTCTTGGCAAGATATGTGAAAAGATTAGGTTTTGTAATTAGGGGTTGTACATAGAGGACTGACTTTTATATTAGAGAATGAAAGCTATTATACTGGCATTTACATATATATTAAAGATCTAAACATACTTGGTACTAATTCAGCACTATCCTCTTGTTCTCCAAGTTCTTAGGAATTCAAATCACTATCATCAACAGAACTTGCGGCAGACGAAATTGAACTTTGGAGGTCAATGGTACAGGGTCTTCCATCCAGACAGCCTACTGCCTGGCTGGCAGCTCTTGCTTTCTTAACACGTGGCATAGGTAAATAAAACTTTTTGAATATTGATAATAAAGGATTGAAGATGCAATTCTATCATATTAACTATGGATTGTCATAATTGCTTCCTCTCATATTGAACTGCTAACTTGAATATAATAGCATTATCAAATTTAAATACATTTAGGATGTAAGATAAATTTAGGTTTTGAGACCAAATTTCAGGTTTATTCTATGCAAACCTTATTCCCAAGAAAGATATCCAGGCTTACTAAGCAGATTAAGTGTGGCTATGAGTAGCACTTTTTCATCATATAATTGCTCTCGGCCTTTTTAAGATTACCATTATGATTCGCAATTTTCCGATATGGTAAAAGCACGAAGCCCACCTACACATCTATACAAACTGTCATCTCTCCCGATTCAGAGAAAGTTGGACAAAATATAAGGAGAAAGTAAAGGACGAGGCGAAGCCCTCTTTAAGGACTATTTGGAAAACCCTTTGAATACTGTTAGACCCCATACTGTACAAACAATTGTATTATTAAAGTATCGTCATATGTTGCTGCCACTCTTGATGGCAAATGATAATCCTGGTATGGGTCGGGGGTGGGTAAGAGTTGTTTGTTTTTCTTCACTCTCCAATAATATTATGATCTCGAACAAATTACATATCTCGATTATTTCCTGTGCCATAATGCAATCAACCCTCACGAATATTTTTCTCCCCGTCGATAATTCGCGAGCCAGAGAGGATCTCGCAGTGCTTACTTAAGTTGCTCAAAAGCAGTATGGGGGGGGTTGGTGTAAAGATATAAGAATACGAACGCACACCGGTGCTTAACCCTGACTTATACTGTAGCACCTTCCTCACTCGCTCAGCACACGTGAATCGCTTATTTTCTAGTTCTATCTATCAGCACCCTGCGTCCGTTTCTCAGTCATGCCCAAATCCTTACCACTCCTAATCCGTGGGGTAGTCCAGTAGACTAGATATTTTTCCTCACTCCACTGATCTCTTCATGTTGTTCCAAGATCTGGAGACGAGAACAATATTCAGACACCAAAACCGCTGTCGACGGAATTGTTTTTCTCCAACGAAGTTGTGTTTCTCCCTTGCGCTCACCGTGGTTCCTCATTTTTTTTGTGGGATGTAGCAGGTACCTGAACGTTAACAGAGTCCAAGTATAGCTAGCAAAGTAACATGAGCTCTCATACCCCACGTACTTTAGCCTACACTCGCGGAGGACAAACTTGTACGAACTGTATTCCCCCCATAAGCGCCGGCGCTGGATCAAGGATTTATATTTATTATAGGCAGAATGTTCACCTAAGCTATCGCGGATAGGGTTTCCGTTTCCAATATATCCAGCTTCACAATCGACTGGCTAAATCCATTCTCAGCGAACCGATTACCCTTTTTCTTGGAAAACTGCATTTCATTATTTGTCCCCTTGACGGCAACCCGGTTACAAGCTATTCTTTCCCCCAATCGAGAAAACGGAGATGGGATTACTCCCTGAGCGTCGCGGCAATATACACATTACTCACAGTACGAGTACAGTAGGGGCGGGTATCGGATGTCAGCAAGCAGCGATACCGATGAGATGCCCAAACCAAAAAAAACCCACACACCGAGAAGCGACCAACGCTGGGCACTCCTAATAATACCCTCATGAGATCCCGCGCGCGGGATGTGGGTGAGATAATAATCCACAACTTTCACTACACTGTCATAGTTCCTGTAAATGATGCATACCCTTCACCCCGTCCAGGGAAATCTAGCTGTAAGACAGACGTGCTGGGAAAAGTATTATACTATACAGTTACAGTATTGTACAGTACCAGTAACTACGGCGCGAACTTGGCGATAAAAGCAACCAATAGTCTACCCGGTCTCCAGACAAAATGCACAAGTTTCGCCTACCCCCACAAAGGCGTACGACAAACCTCCCCTCTTCACTTCAAACGGCGATTAAACATGGATAATCACGAGGAACCCGACAAGGTAGACTTGCGAAACCTTTCCGCGTCCTGCTAAACCGTGGGGGATGGGTAAAACGAAGGAATATCATAAAGGGTCAGAAATCCCATACGAATCACCCGTCTCGGCACACTGATTTTTTGGGCGGCTTTTTCTCGGAATTTCTGGGATGGCCCTTCTCCCTTACATGTCCCGCGATCAAGTGAATCATGAAAGTTGGCGCAATCTGTAGATTTTTTGTTTTGTTTTTTTACCCCCAGGCCGTGGCGATGAGTACTTGTAGACGCTGGTTGGAAGAGGGCATTATAATATGGAAAACACAATGGCTGTCAATTCCTTCATTGGTCGCCAGGTCCGCACGAGCAGAGTGTGCGGACCAACCAACCAGAGTGTAAACCATATGAGTGTTCCCGCCCCCCCAACCCCACTTCCTGGGCGGGGGGGGGGGCTGGGAATGTTTTGCCGTGCGGGTATTATGACAGGTGCCAATTAAGTAGTAGGGGGGCAGTGAAGTATAGCTGAGTGAAAATTGGTGGGAAGATGCGATTTCCGCTAGTCCATGTAGGAGAGGAAAGGAGAGCCCTCTCAAGAGAAAGAAAAAGAAAGAAAGAAGAAAAAATTCGCTGTGCCATGAGTACTGGGATGATATATCGCGGACCGCTGGAAAGAGATTACCCGGTTACAATATATGCTGCAAAGCTCACTATACGAGTAATATCAGCATGGATCTTTCTCAACCTTGAGCCATGTCTTTTGTATTTCTTCTTCTCATCAACCGCTCATTCAATAGTTTTTTCCAGCACGAAAAACGAGGAGGGGAGATAAGGGGTTCACCTATTGCGAGGAGTCCAGGGAAGAAGTCTAGGCGCTGTGGCCCCCGTCCGCCTAGAGGGGTGACTCTGTGGATGGAGTTACTCCATCCATTGAAACAGGCGGCTACCCGTAGTGTTGAGGGAGGACCAATGAGGTGCCTGCTGCAAGGTATGATCTAGTGATACTACCGGCACAGTGCGAGTACCGTACTCGCACAAATATTAAAGAATTGTGACACTGGGAACTGGTTCGCGGGAAAAGTCGCTTGATAGGCTGACTTTAGATTGATAGCCTTCCGGCGTCCCTCCACATATTGGCGGATGACGAAGTTGGCCTCGCACTCATAAGATGGCTAAACTCCCATCCTCGTACTGCATAATATCGTACATGCTCTACTAATCTCAGCATTTCCTAGTCTCTCCACTCAAGTATCCTACACTCCCAGTACCCGGGTGGAATATCACCGGGTACAATACCCGAGTACTGTACAGTACCGGTACTCGAGTACAGTACACCATACACCCGGTAGCACAGAAATAACAACACCCCGTGACATACCCCAAACCGAAACTCACGGCTACAGCTCCAAATCCCCAAAAGCCAAATTGTATACTGCAAACAAAAAGTACAAGATATAAGAAAAATAAAATCCAAGTCCCCCAAACTCTTTCTCTCCCCAACCTAGACTAGTAAACACGATGACTTCCCCGCCCATCAGTCCCATGCATACGTCTCGCCCCAGCAGCCTAAGACACGAACCCCAAATTAGCGCCCGCCCATCAACCAGATTGTGCTGTAAAAAAGAGAGACCAATCACACCTTAACACCGGGCCGATGCGTCAAACTTCCCCTAAGCCTCAGGAGGGCTCCAGAGATCTTATCCCCGATACTCGGCCGGCGCTTGTGATGGTGCGCCGGTGCGGCCACGGTCGCGCGATGGTGGCGACGGCTGGCAGTCCTTGGAGTGGTGGTGGTGGTGGTGGTGGTGACGGTTCTCCTGTGGGTGCGGCCCGTGAGGCGGGAGAGTAGGGATGGCTTTGAGGTTGGGTGTGCGGTTCTCATCTTGGTTCTCTCTTCTTTCTCAACAAGTCCTAGGTTTTAAAGTGTGCAGAGTATGATATGATACTTGTAAGCTTCTATCTTTGCGCGATCGGTAAATGTGTTTCAGAAGGAGAAAAATTATTTTCACGGACGATGAGACCGACATATAAATACTTGTAAATTTCCTCCAAGAGTTGAAGTTTGTGAGAAAAAACTTGTACTCGAATATATCCAAGAACCTGTTCTCCTTTCCCTCTCTCCCTTCCAGACGTTGCAAGTTGGCTCGTCATGTCGAGGATTTCTCGTCACAAGCGAGGCGCACGGGATGACGAATCAATCTGACGTCGGAAGATCGACGTGACGTCACAGGTATTTCTTCCTGGGGTAACGCCATAATTAGGCGATGGCAACAACCAACTTTATCCTTTCCAACTGACAAGCCAGCACCGCACCGCACCAGCACCAGCACCAGCACCAGCACCGTAGACTGAGACCTCCTATGACTGTTGGCTGGTTGCATGAATCACAGGTCCCCTCCTGTACCTCAGACATTCACTGACAGTAGTCCTTTTCATCAAATTGCCCACTTTCGTAGCTGAAGACTATTCACAATCCGATCCCGAAACCATTGAGCGCTCGAGTTACCAACCACTGAGCCCGTTTCATTGGAATCTCACATAATCTGATACCCGCGCTTGCGCTATCGTCCACCCAAACCACCTACCGCTACTTCCTACCGATAAGTTGACCAATAATCACTTACCCTCTCTCACGCCCAATCTCAACAAGCGCTACCGCCCCCCACACAACACCAGTTCCAGCACTGCACGAATACAATCTCCCATCACAATCCCCCACCCACCCCAAGCAAACCACGCGTCCCAGGACAAAACACCGACGGGCAAACACCTCCCTCCCGCCGGACAAAATATACATGCTCGCTCTCCCAAGGCAACTAGTACCCGAAAGCGGGGATTTGCAAGTTACACGGCAAAAAATCTGCACGTACCCGAGCGCCATTATGATACAAACCCATCATCCACTCCCCTCCCCGTTCCCGGTTGGGCACCGGTGGTCGGGACGAGTATCTACGAGCAGATTGCACCCAGGTCCTACCAGAAATTGCCGCGCGGGCACACAACGATAATGACCAAGAGTGTGGAGATTACGAGTCATGTATTGGCGTGTACGAGTGCTATGTGCAGCACAACGCGGTGGTACGGGAGCGGGGGTGTCGATCGCTCCACGCCAGGGGATGGCAGTACTCGTACAGTACGGCAGTATCGGACCCCTTCTGTAGGAATCCGTTAGGCGAGGGATTGGAAACTGCGCCCCATCTCGCCCCTTACGGGGGGGGCAGAAGTGATGACCAAGGGCACAGCCACGTTTGTGGGAAACGTGTAACGAACGTGCAGCCGGCGCGTGCTACTAGTGAGGCGAACCAAAGTGCTCGATTCGTGATGGGAGTTATGATACTCCTCGTGGTTTCCCCGAAATTGATGGCTTTATTCATGATTCGGGACCGGCTATCGCAAGGTCATGCAATATCACTCGAGTATTGCCCCTTCAGTCGAGAACGCTTGGGTGTGTGGAGGAGCCGCCTGCGCGGCCCCCTATACGGCCGCGAGGGTTGTGGGCGAAGCATCTGGATAGGGGTGATGCCCAAATTAGCAATTATTGGTCTTCGAACTCTGGAGTGCAATATCTGCCGCTAGGATTATAGCCTACGAAAGCACCACCCCACTATAAGTCGCAAGTTAGGGGGTATATTGTCAGAAATACGACGATCTTTATACCTCTGGTCGAACGCAAACCGGAGACAAAAGTGAAGAGCATGATACCACCAGGCGCTCCGAGAGGGCAAGTTTACCACTCAACTCACCATAGATCCCCCAAGATCGCTTATCAATGTTGGAATTAAGCGTTTACCCTTTGACATACCTCACCATTCACCGAAATTATAGGATTGGCACACGATCACTCATCACCCCCTCTTGAACCTTGATGAATTGGCGGTACTCGAAAGCACCGGGACATAATCCATAGCCTATCCACGGTATGAACAACCCGGCTGAGACTCCCCAATCATCACTTTAGTTTAGCGCACCCCCCGACCATGGGCTGCAACTCGCGACTAACTTAATCCCCAGCAATTGCGCTGACCAAGCTCGTCCCAGAAAACCGAATGCTCGGCAACCTCAATTGTCTTGTACCACTGCATTCCCCAACACTAACCCAACCGCTTTCAACGGGAAGCCTGAAATTCAGACCATAGGAGCATGATACCATACAACAACCTCCAACACCCCATCACCGTATATAATACCCCAATAACGAAAGCAATGATGGTCCAGAATCCCATTGTGGATATCTGGCCGTTGAAGAAAATGCGGCCACCTTGACATTGGCCCCACTAGCCCCTACCATCCAACCCGCGCGCCCCAATACTACATAGGAAAGAATGTGGACGTCGAGCCATAGCGAGCTTCCGCGAGGAGTCTGGTCGGTATGTAAATGTCGTGAACATGGAGGCATGGAGGGGGCATGACGGTGGTTGGGAAGGGCCGGGAGGGAATTTATTAGATCGTATTCATCAAATTGGGGGTCTATGGTGTGGGAAGATGTTCTGGATAGATTATATTCTTTTATATATACCCGTATCATATCCACTTTAAATACTATATATAGTAGAATTTCACCCTGGCACATTCACGAAAAACAAAGGACTATTCACTCCCCCTCCCCTCTCCAGGATGGAGGATGGAGATGAGATGAGATGAGATGAGATACAAAAGAGAAAGTGGAGAAACGGAGGAGAGACGTCATATATAATAGTTAAACCCCAGACAAAGCGAGCAAACAGTCAAAAGCACAAGAAATAGCGAAAGAAAAAACATAATTCAAATCGCTATAATGCTCCACCCCCACCCGAACCAACCGACCGACCAACCCGCCAAATCTTCACCCTACGGACCAACCAAACCAATCACTAAAAAGTGAAATGAATTTTTTTTTGTTTTTGAAAACCGACCAAGAAAGAAAAAAACTCATGCCCCAGAGAGAAAAGAGACACTTAAATATCCTACCCGGGTAAAAATGGAAAGGAAAAGGCCTCCGTTAAAAACAAGGGGAAGGGGAAGGGGAAGGGGAAGGGCAAGGGGAAAAAGAACAGTCATTTTCTTACATAACCCTCATTTGGAGACCTTCAAGATTCAAATCTACGCCTTGGTTTTTTTTTTTCAACAAAGGAAAAAAATGAAAAAGAAATGAAAAAAATTGTTGCCGAAAGGAGACATTGCTAGCGGTGAACGGGAGAAGAAGAAAAAAGAGATACAAAAAGGTCAAGAATATTTATATCAAGCCAACGAACATAAAACAGAACAAGAGCAAAAAAAAAAAAGCAGAACCTCCCGACAACCAATGAAATAGAGACCCGTACATGCAAAATTAGGCTAAGAGAAAGAATGGTATTGAAGAGAGAAAAGAGGGAAAGAGAGCAAAAAAGCTTCTCCCGTTGTTTCCCTCCGACGCAGGGCCGCTTATGGGCGGGTGGGAGAGTGGTGGCTAGCGGGCTCGCGATTTAGGTCGAGGAAATTGGGCACATAACGCAGGATCGCTGCCAGCCAGCCAGCCATACCTGCGATTTTCGGGTCATTCGATGGCATCTTATATTTGCGAAGCGGTTTCACATATCCGTGCTATCATTGCGATATATCCCACGGATTACTCGGGCAGGGTTTCCGGCCACCACTGTATAAGGTGGAACGTCCTGGTTGGTTGTTAGTCATGAGGCACGGGCAAATGTAATAGGGGGATAGAGGACAAACCCTAGTAACCACACTTCCGGCACCTACGACCGACCCTTTGCCTATTGAAATCCCGCCACTATTCCTGTCAGTTTTTTGCTTTTCAGATCATTTGCGGGGAACACACAGGACAATGACATTGCCGCCTAACCAGCAGTCTTCCTCAATCATCACTGGCTTTGCTAGCTCCGGGCCTTTGGAACCGTTCCGCTTTCGGGGATCTATTGGGTGGGTAGCTGAATAGATGCTCACATCCGGCGAGAGGACGGTCCGTGCTTTGATGGTTACCTAGACGGATCAGTTTTCACATTTACCCCGCCAATCAATGATAAACCCACGGAGCAACTATCCAAAATCGTGCACCCAGCCTCGATTAAAACATCCCTCCCTAACCGGATGTTGTAACCATAACTACAATTGAATGGAGCATCAACACGAACATCCACGATATCGCTAGGCGTGCCCGCGTCGTTAATGTAGGATATCTCCGGTCCCGTAAGGCCGTTAATTCGAGTAACCTCCCACGTCCCTCCCGGTCGTAAAATCTGGTGCAGCAACCTCCCCTTTTCAGCCTTCGAGATGCCGAGATCGGGGTTCGTGGCAGCGCTATTGAAGCGCCAGCACGCAGCCTTACATCTCTCCCGCTCCTCAACCAGCTCAGGAGAACTAGCGAAATATAGCTCAGAGCTGATCATCTTCTCCTTCTCTGAACGCTCACGAGGCATGGAAGACCCGCTGGCGGTGGCCACCGTAGCCTGCGAGACCGAGGTAGGGTGGCTGGTGACAGCATTGTTGGTCGGCGTTGCTTGTTGCGGCACGACTGACACAAACGGAAGTGCGGGTGCCTGAGGCATCTGCGTCCTCGGGGGTGGATGGGGAGTCGGGAGCTCGACAGTGTTGGGTGAGGTGGACCCCTCCGAGACTTGCTTCTCCGGAACTACCGTGGGTGTTGTGACGTAGGGGAACTGGACCACTCTGGTTTGTGGTGACTGATGCTGAGCTACCTCGTCTAGCCGGTGAGTTTGGGATTGCTTCTGCACGACGGCGGGCGAGGGGGACGCGGAGGCTGAGCCTGTTTGTTCTGTCTTGGATTGGATGCTTACTGGCGCTCCCGCCGCGTTGGCACTCCTGCCGGGTGGCTTCTGCCAGTTAATCTTTCCGGAATACCCTTCACAGACAAATCCACCGCGTTTGCAATTGCTACCTGCTAGAAAATTAGTCCCATTCGGTTAAAAACGGTATGTCTCATGTATATATGTATGTCATGGGGGGGGGGGGGGGTTAAAAGCATTGAACGATTTAAATGGTCAAAAATCCAAACATAGACCAAAAATCGTTTAGGGAATATATAAGGTAAAAAAGGCTTGCTTGCGGGGAAAACATTCATTGGACGACCATCGGGATGGACGTGGGGAGGAGGGATTGTGAACAAACATTCAGGCTTTCCCTCATCACATTTCTTCTTCCGCCTCCTACAGGTAATGCAACCAGTCTTAGTCCTATTGCTAAATACCCTCTTCCGCTTGCCCTGCCCTTGTTGCGATCCAGGTTGTGGTGAGCCCTCCGATGCTCCAGCCCTTGTGCCATCGCCGTCGTTCAACTTTTCGTCGTCCACCGTATAATTTCCACCGTGCTTCTCGTTCATTTCCGCGTGCCGACGTTTGTGTTGGTGACTGTTCAATCCACCGTGTTCCTCCGCGCCCAAAGCGGCTTCATGAGCAGCCAAATGGTGATGGGTGGTTTGTGTGGTAGGGGTGACGGCCCGCTGATTCTCGATCTCTGGTGACCTCTTTCGCTTCTGCGGCACCCCATTCATATCTACGTCCGTGGGACGGCTATGCTGCCAAAGTTCGTCCCCCTTCAAGGGATATCGCGGTGATTCAATCGTAGATGTCGCAGAACCCGGATTCTGATTCATGTCCCTCGGAGCTTGTCCCGATCCCAAGGGCGGTAGCTGTGAACGATGATTGGAATTCCCATTGGAATTGTTGACAGCTGTAAAGTGCTGAGTTCCAGATTCCTCGGTAACCTCGACGGTGGAGAGCTTTCTCCCACCATCACTCCTGATTTCACCCATGGTAAAGGGAACCAAAGTGGCGCTAGCTATGGTTTTGAACCGAATGTGAGTGTGCGGTAGCTACTGCCAGCGGAGCGAGAGTCCCGACCGGAACGAGAGGGGAGCCACCAAATGTTATAAATGAAATGGGGAAGGGGGAATAGGCAGAGCCGAGGCGATTGGCAAATATCTAGCTAGTCAACTACAGAACCGGTCTAGCGGGGCCAGGAGAGCGGGAAACCCGTAGGCGGTGGGGTGGGGACGCGAAATGCAGGTGTGTAGACGAAGGGGATGCGAGCTCTCCTTTTTATCTATTTCCCCACGGGAAGAAGTAGCATCTGGGGATGATGCAAGCACCGGGAAGCAAATACTTGATGGGCGCGAGGAGCAGAGAGTCAAAGTGAGCGGAAAGGTGAGATGAAGAAGGGAGGGAATTGTTCAGGTGGCTCTCGGTGCTCTCGTCGTGGGAAGTTGGATCCAGCTCAGCGGAAATGAGTGAATTGGGAGGTGGAAGGATAAGTGAGCGTGTGGGTTGTGGGGATAGACGTGTATGGTTTAAAGGGCGGATGGGCGAACGGGGTTTGCGGAAGTGAGCGAGGGTTTTGGTGGTGGTGGTGGTGGTGGTAGTTTGCGGTAGTGGTGGGGGGGGGAGGGTAGAGAGAGAGGTGAGAACGCAGCAGTGGAAGCGGTGTAGACGCTGAGGGCGGGTATTGGGGAAAAGAAAGGCAAGACGCACGTCGTGAGGCGGTGGACCAAAGAGGAAAGCACCAGCAGAATTTGCAATTTTCCGGCTCCGCGGCAGAGTGGCGGGACACAGCGCAAAGCGTGAGCCTGATCCTGATCCTCATCCCCAGTCCCCCAAGCCCGGCCTAACATTGAACCAGATCCACCACAGAATCTAAAAAAGCCTGCTACTCTGAATACCTTCACCAACCCAGGCACTACAAAACTGGGAAGCAGCAGAAATAATTGGGGGTTACAGTAATTGCCGCTTTAGGGAAATGGTGAAAAAGCATGGACCAAGGGAATATGACCCTCTCCCTCCTTTCTTTTTCTCCCTCCCTCTGTTCTCTTGCGGTGCCTTTCCATGTCTTCTGTGCCTTTCTCGAGCGCGAATAGCGAGGAACTAGTAGGTCTCACAATCCACCCCCCCACCCCCCGCCTCCTTGCCCTATAGAGGGTAGGGTAGCGGTATTCTACCGGTTCGAGTGTTATTCCTGTGTTCAGCGTTCCAACGTTCCAAATACCGGTTACCGAAGAACGGGTCAAGAATAATACGGATTCGTATATAAATTTACGCTTCGACTGAGGCACCAGTCTAAAAACAGTGCCTACCGTGAAAGGATATGGATCAAGCTCGGACAATATCATACCAATACGAGTACATCCTACCTGCTACCCTATCCTGCAAACAGTCACACTCCAGCGATCGATACATTAATCGTTTACGACACCGCTACGTACTTGTTACCGCACCAAGTCACACACTGACAGGATACTGCCGGTAGTCTACTGTACTAGGCGAAGAAAGCGAACCTCAAACTGAACCCTCAAACAACAACCACCCCCCCCGCTAAAGAGCAGAGCAGATTCAGCGAATGAAAGCGACAATTTGACCAACAACAGGGAGGGGCAATCGCCAAAGAGCTAAACGGGCCTTTTTATCTCCTACTGTCAAGAAACACGATTAAACCGGATGCCGGTAAACCTAGATAAACTCCAAAAACTGGCCCAATACTGACTGTGTGGCTGTCCGCCACACTCCATCTATTTATTTGTCTTCCGTCTTCCGCCATTTCTTCTCTATCTATCTTCAGTGCTTGTACTCGTGCAAGCAGTCAGATTTGTATCTTTCCTTTTTTTCCCTTTCCTCAGTTTTACCTCTCTCGACTCTTAGTGGAAAGATATGCTTCCTCTTCCTGTGCGCCAAACGCGGCTGGGGTGTGGGGTATCCTAATCCGTCTATTTCGCGCCAAAAAGGTTTCATTTTTTTTTTTTTTTTGAATTCCACCATTTCCCTTGGCAACATGGATCAGGGTAAGTCATGTAGGCCAAATACCCGATACGCGTTGGCGCTGCGCGAAAGGCAACGGGAGGCAAAAGGAAGGGGAGGGAAAAGAAAAGACAAAAAAAAAAAAAAAAGGCTTCCATCCGAGCTGAGTGTGATGCCGATGGTTATTCGCTTACCATTTCTCACTTTTTTCTTTTCCTCTCTCTTTTCCTCTCTCCTTGCGCGGTTTATTTTCATTACCAGTAACCCTTCTCTTTCGTATGGATCGCGAATGCGGCGGCAGATGCGGGGAGAGAGAGCGAGTGAGAGAGAGTGTGTGTGAGGGAATGGAAATGGGGGGGCCGCAACTCGTGATGAGAATCAAAAAATCAAAGAATTTTTTGATCTTCTGAAAGGAAGGGAAGCACCCCCCCGAGCATATCCCTTCCTCCCCAAAAAGAGGACAGCAAGACGCGAAGTGTACTCGTACTGTACGTGTACTTGTACGAGTACTCGTGCCGATAAGGGTAGGTGGGTGTTCAGCTCCCTTGCTCGCAATGTAATCGCTACACGAACCAAACAAGATTCCAAGAAAGTGACGCCGTTACTGGATATATCTTCCGGCTGTTTTCTTTGTTTTACTCGCCGCAGCGCAAGTCGGCTGTCACGTCAGGCACTTGAAGATGATGGATGGGTAAAGTACGCATGCAATGTATGGCGAGATGTAAGAAATATGAGATACGGTATGCTGTGCCTCGTCCACCATGCGACCCTACCTCCTTCCCCGTCTGCCATCATCTCCTTTGCTCCCTTTGCTGTCCGCACCTGTGCTCAAGTATAATGCTCGAGTAGATATTCCCCCCCACTCTGAATTACCCTGCAATAAATCGGCTTGACACCGGTCGGTACATAATGTCGCGTCTGGTCAGCAGGATGAGTGAGAAATAGGGAATCATGTAGGGTGTCCTAAAGGTCTCAAACAATGAGGGGGGGGGAAGAAGAAGAGTAAAATAACCACCGGGTCGCAACCATAAACCAATATCAGAGAACAAACACACCGTTACCAATGCTCCACTCCAGTCCTTGCACCATTGGCGGTTTAATAAATCTGAAGCTCTTCACAAGTTGTACAGCACTGGTCTTGTCTGTTCGGTAGTGTGCGATACCGTGCTCGTAGGGTACGCCGTGGTGGTGCCGCAGGGCAGTGTTCTTGTGATCTGATTCCCTGCGTTTGAGGGATGGTCCTTGCTCGCTATTTTGGGTTTTCAGCCCGCATCATCCGCGACCATACACAATCCCCCATCAACAAGCAATACGATGGAACAATTATCGACCTCGCGGAAGCAGGGACGACAGACGAAACAGCTCAATGGATAAAATGGCCCAGGTTGAGGAGGCGAAAAAAAAAAAATACAAAAACAACCCAAAAAATTCCTTGTCGAATCGAGTCGGACATCAAATTCAAAGAGGGTCTCCGTGATGTTAAGAGGCGGAATAACCGAGACCTGGACATCCGGGTCAAAGTAGGGGCACCACCGTGGAGTTTGATTCGTCAAGCGCTTAAGTTAGGTTTTATTGTGCACCCGGCGAATTAATTCCCTTCATTTTTGCCTCTCCTCATTTTTCCTCAGGCACGATCCATGGACTCGTACCAACCAGTCAATCAATCAGTCAATCAGTCAATCAGTCAATCGCCATTCCCATCAAGGGAGGGGGGGGTCCTCCGTCCAGTACTCGAGTATCATACTTACTTGCTCGAGCACCCTAACTCGCTTTTCCCGGGTCAGGTAGCTATTCAGGTATCTGTATTTACTTGTACAGCAACAGTGATGAGTGATTGGATCAAAGACAAAAAATCACCAGAGACAAAAAGGGATTCAAAATTCCCCCACGCATCACCTGCTTCGCGCAGAATTTACTCTGGCACCACCTACCTACTTGTACTCGTACACACCGACCTCGCATCAGGCCCCCACCTCCCTCTCTCCCTCTCTTCCTCCGCCCCCAGGAGAAACTCTGGGAATGGATAATGGATGGATGAATGATTTCCGCTCGGGAGTTGCGTTTGACCTTCTCTCTACTCGCGCGACTCAACTAACCGTTTTGTTTAGTAAACTGCCTGCCTACCACGGCTAAGGCTAGCCATGGCAGTCAAGTCAGTCAATCTACCTACTATCCATGTGCTCTAACCGCCAGAAAAGAGGAATCAAGCCCCGTCGAGGATCCGGGAAGGATAAAAATAAGTTATCCTCTGAACCTCCTCCTCCTCCTTTCCCCAATCTGCCGAGATACAAGGTATCGTACAGTACCGGTACTCATGTCGCCCGATTGAAGTCGCTCCCGTTTTTGTGGTGACGCACAAAAAAACGCGACTTCATTCCGGCGACACGAGTACATCATAATCAAATTATCATTTTCTTACAGCTACTCGAGTATCTACCGTAACATACTCGTAGTACCATCATTCTCCACCCTCGGGTGGTTCAACCGATTAAGGATCGAACCAAGGGCCTTCCTATAATTTATCATAATCTTTTTTTTTTTTCATCGTCATCCCCGTACTTTTCTTTATCCATCGTACTTTCATGTCACCATTCCAGAAGCATGTTGCCCCCTTGGCAATGCCTTGCATGAACAAGGAGTGAGGAAGGAAAGTAGAGGGCAAGTACAATAGTTTAGTTTCCGGAAGATATCCGCCTGACGCTGCCCGGTGTGGGTTCCGGATGGAGCGAGTGAGTCTTGTAGGGCGTGTGTGCGTGTGTCTGTTATGGGCCGCGGATATATCGTTGATTCTTGAGTGGGTGAATGGATGGGTGGGTCTGGGAAAGGGGGTGGGACCAATAATCGCTTGGTGGATAGGTGCTCCTCAATGCCGGTTGGCCACAGTTGGGGCGGGTCTCCTGTGGGTCCTGGGCTCTTGTCGCTTTTTGTTTTTTTATTTCCCAAAAGAAAAAAAATTCCTCAGCCGCGAGCCCTATGGAAGCTTGTGGTGGGTTCCCCGGATGATCCGTGATCTGCGCGCGATGCAGGTGGCAGGTGGGTGGTGAATGGCCGAGTTTAATGGCCTGATCTCCTCAGGACATGATATCAATGATCGATAAGGAAATCCATCCTTTGTACCGCAACGTTGGAATGAACAAAGACTTATGGCACAATGGACCACTACTGCTCCCTGTATGTTGACCCGGCCGACAGTTGAGGAAAGAAGATGAACCGCGATTCATCGCAGGACGTTGGAACCAATACCGGCTATCATAGCCCACTAGACTATAGCCTGGTAGTCAACAGTAGCCACCGGTAACTGCTGCTCGACGCTTCTAAGGCTGCATTAGCTTCCCCAGAGTCAGGTGGAAAATGGCGAAGTTTCTCCTGATTGTTCCTACCTTCCCTCCTCCGCAAGGCTAGTGCACTATACTCGAGTGCAATGCACGGTAGGTACCGGTAGACGAGGACAAGCCCGCCTAACCCCGTTCCCCAAGAACACTCCAATTATTACGGGAGTGCGGGTACCCAGACACGGCCTTTCTCGCCAGAAATTGCTATTCACCACCGGCAACCCAAATCATGCACCAGGCTGGCCAAAATAGGACCCACTAGTGCCTTACATATTAGCACTATACTTCGAGTGTGAGCAAAAACTACGAGTACTTGATAGGGTACCGAGAATGATAGGGTAGCGAGAACCACGCAGCCGCCGGATGAGTCAGCCTTTTTCGTTCAAGTCAAGAAGAAACTCGTGTCTCCTCCGAGGTAGGTGTCGGTTCTCGCTACCCTATCATTCTCACCCTATCGAGTACGGTACGGTAGTCCGAGTCTGTTGAACTTTGGTGTGGTTCGCCGAAATTACATGGGTGTGTAACGCGAATTGTGCGGGATGATGCCGCAGGCCAGTTGGGGCTACGATACCAGCTCTGCACAGTCTCCAGCGACGGCATGGCGAAAGTGGGCGGGTGACGCACAGGGGTACTGGTAAATTCGTCAAAGTCTCCCTGTCGAACTCTTGGCGCCGTGGCTGGAGCAAATAATTACGCTTCCCTGAGTGGGCCCAGAAGGGCGTGGAGCTAACCTGGGGAAGTTGGATAGACTTACTCCCGATACCCTGTGGAGTGTTGGCCGATTTTGATCCCGCCTTGACGGCTTTATGTGGAGTACCCTCCCGTGAGAGTTATTTCCTCTGCCTGCTCGGTATTGAACCGTGAAGCCGTCCTCCAACCAATAACGATTAGAGTTAGGAAATGGTCGTTGCGGTCGAGTGCGATGTCCCTCTGGTGGAGGTGTTTAATTGGGGCTCAGCTAGGTGCCGCACGCCATTGATCGGGAAGGAGAAAAAGAAAGAAAAACAGCCCTTGGAAACTACTTCCCGTTCGGGCCGCGGGTAGGTACCGAAATCTGTGATAGTCCGCTTCGCGCTAGAGAGATATGATACACGAGTCAGCAGCCCTCTAGGTCTCAACCCTGAGCGCAAGATTGAAAAGAAGACCAATCTGAGAGCAATCATACAATATCATACCTACCCAAAAGTCTTGGTGAAATGGCCTTTTTGCACCGGATATCAACATTTTTAATCATCCCCACACCTTGAATTGCCTTTTTTTTTTTAAAACAAGAAAAAAATGCGGAAAATGTGATCAATTATTGTCGCATTCATTGTATCCTTTGCAAGGTACTACTTGTTAATTTCTATCATAGAGTTGAGTTATCAGTCTTAAAAGTTGCTTCTACCAACTATAATAGCAATTTAGTATCTAAAATGATAAATATTGGCACCCTAACATCTTTGAGACTACATGTAACTATTGTGGATTATGACTAGATTTATTTAAAAGTATATGAGGTTAATGTTAAGTTAAGGTAGTTGTTAGGAATATAGGGATCTGATACCTAGGAAGCACCCAAAGTAGGGTAACCCCACTTGGAATTGAAATCTCTGGTCTCCAACACCCCTCTCCGGCCCCCTTACAGGACCCACACATGATCATACATACTTATCTCAGTTGTGTCCTGTCACTATAAGGCTACAGAGTTTAAGGTGTCAGAATGACACTGTATACATCGCTGATGTCCATTTAATCAGATTTTATTTGCAGTATATATAAGAGGGGACCTTTAGCTAAGTCTGAGAAGTGGAATGGAGTGTATCTGTCAACTACTTAGAGAGTTACTAGGCTTCAAAGATGGGACATCTTTCACAAGAGCCATAGGTAATGGGACATTTTAATACAAAGATATGGTATCAAATGTTAAAGGATTTCTACAAGAGACCAATACATTTGCATCCACTCTATGATAACTAGAAGAGTCTAGAACTCTGAGAAACACTAGTACAGAAGCTAATGGACTTCACAGAGTGTTACAACTAGGCCTTGGAATATATTGTTGTTACAGGAATAATTCTCAACACTAGTATAACGACTGAAGCTGTGTTACCCAATGTAACCAAGGGTTGCTGACCGAGGGATTATCTGCCAATCTATTAGAATAGCTTCCTGCAAATTAGTTGGAAGTCATCCAGAAGATATCTGTAGGTTGGATCCAGAGTGATAAAGGTTAAAAGTCAGGTGACCAAGGAAGGTTGAAATTGCAACAACCTCTACAGCTACAACCCTCAGATGAAACTGATCATTTTATTGATAAGGGAGACAATTGAAGCCAACTCAGTTTAATATGAGAACTAAGCCATAAGTCTAATGACACTGAAGGTCAGATAGTTACTATTGGGAACAATATAGTTTCTAGTTAGCAATATTGTAATTACTAAAGAGGATGTGGTAATTTTCAGGGTCTCCAGGTATTCGCATCTTTGAAGAATATCCAATATTATGAGTTATAACTAGAGAGATACATAGCTTGTATAATAAATAGATGTAGTCCACGAATACTCAGAGGCGAAATATAAATATCGAAGTGCCTCCTAAGCTGTTAGATATTATGAAGCAATGGAAAAGAGAACTTAACAATATAATAGTGTTCTTGCGATTGAATTCAACTTTACCCACTTCACCTTACTTTTAGTAGTCATAAACTAAACGAGTATATATTACAAGCCTTCTTAGGCAATCTCCATCTACAGAAATGAATTTTAGTTGGTATAGACAACTCTGAGTCTTTGCAAATTGTCTCTGCCTACCAGTATATTGCTAGATCTCCTTGTTACCAAGGCATTCTACCTATCTACCTACCTACTCCTACCGCATGACGCAGCTAGGATACCAAGTATTACTCCACATATTCCATACCAATAGAAACATCTGAAAATACAGGCATCATAGCCTGGCTCCGAGAAAAGGAAGAAGCTCGCAAACTAGTAAAGGAGATGGCACAACCTTCTAAGCAGATAATTCCAGTAGAACCAATGGATACCTTGGGAGATGATCACTCCACAATTTTCAGTCATTTGTCTTTTCTCTCTATAGCTCTCCAGAAACCTTTTGAAGGGCCAGCAGGAAAAGCTCCCTGTGGCACTCTATCCAAATGAGCCCCCTCTCCCATTTCTAGATCCTGCATACCACATCCTAATACCTATACATCAGACCTTGCAAGACTTGCTACTAGGATAGGAATGGTTATAGTCCAAATATAGAAGGACATTTCAACCCGTATTGATACTACCAATATTGCCTTTGATACCCTGTCAGCCAACTCACAGGCCAACACATGAGGGCTGATAGAAGTCCAGCAATGATTGTTGGAAGAACAAGATATACATGACAGTGACATAGCCATTATGTTATATCGTGTACAGTGGTAGAAGCAAATATCTGAGAAATCCAAGAAATAATCAACAGAGAAATAGCTGCTAAGTTGGCAGTACAAGTTGCTCAGTAAGAGCATTATGAGGTGGTGACTACTTAACAGAAGTAAGAAGATCTCCAATATGATCTTAACCTGAAATGAGAATTCCAGGAGTTCGGAGAACAGCAGACCTAACTGAATCAAGCATTATGAACCATGACATCAAACTAGGCCACTCAACAGAAATGGGAGGCAGAAAGCTACCTTAACTTTACTGATACCATTCAGAAAAATCAAACTCAGGTAGTGGATCCCTTAGCTCTAGTACTTGACAAAATTAAAATACTAGACAGCACACACCAGTAATTGGTAGGTTATGTTGGAGTCAGTCTCAGAAAAGTGGGAAGATGTAGCAAAAAGGGACAAACCAGAGAAGATGTACTTTCCACAAAGTAAGGGAAAGTAATGGGAAGGAGAACCTCTAGCTCCAATAATACCTCAAGGTAAACCAGATGATGAAAGTGATGATGGAGATGGCAAAGGAAATGGTGGAAAACATAGAAGAGGATGTAATGAGACTCCATGGAGTACTATTACAGTGAGTGAAACTTATGCCCATACCAGCGTCAAGAGACTACTACAGTTGGAATAGTGGTACACCAGAGTCTACTGAGTAGAGGTACTATTGGATGGGTACCTTAGTTAGACATGGTATACTATACTAAGAAGTACATAGGTACAAGTAAGCAGTGGTGGTTACTCTACTGGAGAGGGTAATCCAAGTAGTAAATTTAGGAGTTGCTCTGAATTACTCGACAGGGAGTCTGAGTAGAGTTACCCTACTCTGTAGGGTAAATCACGGTGCTGTTACTCTATCTTCGGACTAGAGTTACCTACCTTAAAAGTAACTTATTACACAGAGCTTTAGAGAAAGTTACTAGATTGTTTGTCATGCGACACGACATAGGGTGTTTGAATCTCAGGTTGTACAAACCATTCTTGCACAACTAGTGGAGTTCCGAACAAGCTGTAACTTGGAGGTGTGGTGACTAACACTCCTCTCCGGCCCTATTATAAGTTTCTAGTATCATGGGCTACAGCCTGGAGAGTTGCTGTAAGCCTAGTAAAAGTCTACGAGTAGAGATGCTCCTGTAATACCGTATAAGCTAACACTGTCCGTCTGACTGGGGACTGTCTGCAGGATATATATGGAGGTAGAGGTGAACCTGGAGAATGGCCTCGAGGTATTTCTATGCAAATTAGACTAGAACTAATTGAGTAATACTACTTTGAAGTTAGAAGTGGTATGTGAGGTTACTAGAGGCATATAGGCAAGGTAACCGAAATCCATTCCTGCGAAAGTGTAATAGTATTAGAGAATTGTTAAGGACTTTGAGATACTAGTCTGAGCTCAAGATGAGACCTACTTCTAGGAAAATTGACTGTGGGTAGTGCCTATTAGTAGTCAATCTCCGAAGGGATTAATCGGGAGAAGCCACATGGCTATCATCCAGAATGAGATGGAATAGAGTAGAACCAGATAGATGTTCAGGAGCTGTAGATACTTGTAGAAGACTAAATGTATATGGGCAGAGAGTTCAATAGTTGGTATTACATCCACTCAGGCATGTTAGCTCGCTACTGACATGTCTAAGATAAGAAGAGCTTTTACTCCTGCAGTTGTATTGTAGATGTAGCAGCTAAAACACTTCTATGAGGTAGATGTTAGCAAACTACAGACTAGTCTAGTTTGCTACAAAGGGTTTTTAATCCGATCTGTGAATGTTAACTAGATAGCCCAAAGGGTTTGAGTACTCACAAATGCAGAGTAGTGATGGGAAGCAACTGGCAGTATATAAAACCTACTTAAGTATATACGAGTTGTCGCCTACTTTAGCAATCAACTACCTCTCAAGATCAGGACTTAATTGAGTAAAGCTATAACTTAACAATATTAAGTTTTAACATTTTGTTTCTTCAAACTCTACAGTTGAGACTGTGAAATTTATTATATTTGTTTGAATTAATAGAAGAATTCATCTTGGTATGGTTGCAACATTGAGATCCATGTTCCTAGAGGGAACCCCCATTACAGAGGACCATCTAGATTTTGATGGGGGTAAATCCTTAAGTAACACAGAGTAGCCAATATGTTTACAGAAGTATTGGCCCAACCAGTTAAGTGACTGGCCAATCTGCTCCCATTTTTTGAAGCAAAGTCAAGTTGATGCATGTATCTATCAATTATTGATACATTATATAGATTACTTCGAACGCAACCCTAGGATATGAGATGATAATTGAGAACTTATTATCTATGCACTGGGGAGAACAAAAGGGATCAGCTGAGCCCGATAGGAATATTGCCCATCGTCGTTCCTGTGCATATCGTCGACACGTCTATTCCCTG